>NC_056736.1:580197808-580200308 GCF_019279795.1 Protopterus annectens | reverse complement strand
TGACATATGGGTTTACATTTAAGCTGGTAAGTTTTCTACAATACCCGAGTGGGGTATTGTGTGAAAGCCTTTGCAAGGTCAAGGTAGGCTGTATGGACTGCCTTTCCCTCATCAATGGCCTTGGTGACTGTTTTGAAGAAGTCGAGCAATTTGAAAAGGGATGGTCTTCCTTTGACAAAACCAACTGGGTCGGGTCCAATGTCTGCAAGTCCCGTATATCTTTGTTTATGAGCTCCATTATGATCCTCTCCATAGCTTTGCAGACTAGTCTTGTTAAGCTTATGGGGTAATTACCAGGGTCCGTGAGGCGCCGCCTTTGTGGAGTGGGACCACAGTTGCCGTACGCGACACCTTGGGCACGTATCCTGTGGTAAGGCAGAGATTAAACAGCTGCCTTATGTGCGGGTTTAATTCCTCATTTAGCTCGTGTAGCACACTGCCGGGGACACCATCCGGTCCCACTGATGCTGTGTTTTTAGCTTTAGAGAGAGCAGCTTTCACCTGCGCATTTGAGATGTCCGGGAGGCTACACTCGGCTGGGATAGTTATCTCTCCTTTAGGGGAGGGTGAAGTTTGCACTGAACCTGTCTGCCAGTATGTTGGCAATGTCTGTGGGTTCAGTGATTTTTGTATCATTTTGGACTAATTCTGAGCATATCTGGGAGTTTCCACCCAGGTTCCTAACATAGCTGAAAAAGGCCTTATGATTGTCCTTTGAATCCATGGCAATTTTTCTCTCAAAATTGGCCTTAGTTGATTTTATGAGTGCTCGTATTTTTTACTAATAATGATCAGGGGTGACTTCCCTTTTATGGATTTTGTTCTATCATGTAATAGCTTTCTCCTCTTATTGTAAAGTTTGTTAATGGCTGGGGTCCACCAGACTGGGCGTTTGCCCTTTGTGGAAAGAGTCTTGGTTTTATTTGGGATTGCCTGATCCATGCAGTCCTGGAGGTGTTCATAGAAGGCATTTGTAAGGGCTTCCGAGCAGGTTGTGGTTTCCTCTGGCTCAGGGGCCTTGAAGGATACCACACCAGTCTTGAGTAGTGTGAAGTTTGCTTTAGAGAAGTTCTTCACTATGGTCTTTTTGTTTGGGGTGGGGCGGATGTGGATTTCCAGTGAGATTAGTTTATGATCAGATCTCACCAATGAGGGATATACTTCCGGTGTGGAGCATTTTGTCCCCATGTTTGTGACAATGAGATCTAGTATATTTTCTCCTCTCATGGGAACAGTGACTAGCTGTTCCATGGCATTTGAATTTATGAACTCCAGGAACCGTTGGGCTAGAAAGTTAGGGCTTGAGTAATGTTCCCAGTCTATATTCGGGTAGTTGAAGTCACCCAATATGATGGTGTTTGAGATACATTTATACCCTCCAGTGTCTTCAGGAAGGCTGTGTGGGGTTCCTGAGTTTGAGAGGGTGGCCTGTAGCATGCTATAATTTGTAGAGCAGTTTTGCCTATGGTTAGTTGCACCTGGATGGTTTCCGAGCTTGCGTTGCCACCAACCTGGAGGTGTGGGTATCCTTTATGAATATGGATACACCCCCTCTTTTTGTGGTGTGGTCCGGGTTTTGGGGCCGGAACGCATGATATGAGGTAAAACCTAATAGTGCCGGGGTGCTCTCAGGAGCCTTGAACCAGGTTTCAGTTACAGCACAGACATCGATGTTCTCCATACTGAGAAGGGCCTCGAGTGCGTGCATTTTGAGATTTAGACTCTGGCATTGAGCAGCATTACCCTCAGTTTCTTCCCATTTTGTTTTCTAGGGTGGTAGGTTTAGAATTTGAGCCTTGCCTAAAAAAGGCACTATGGGGGTGGCAAGAGCCTTAGCCAATATCCGGAATCCCAGGGCTGACAGGTGCAAGCCGTCCCTTGTGAAGCAGCGTGGCTTGTCAAGCATGTCATCCCAGGCAGACAGACACTGGATCCCCTTTGAATGACACCAGACATTAAGCCAATTGTTAAAGCTGATCATCTTGTCTCTATATTGTGGCATCATTCTTGGTGAAGGAAGGATACTGCTCAGGGTTAGGGTCATACCTGCCTGGGCTACATAATCAGAGAGCTCCTCTATGTCTCTTTTCATGTAGTCCAGGGAGGTCGTCTCAGGTCGTTCACACCAGCATGGACAATGACTGTGTCATATTTGTACTTGCCGTGGAGTGACCAGTGCTTGTGTTATGTGGCGGATTCTAGCGCCTGATAGGCAGCTTACTGTGACCCTCTCCTTGTTCAGCCTGGTGAGTGGGGCGTCACTGTGTCTGACTATGGAGTCACCTATGACAAGTATGTTTGGTGTTGTATTTGGCCTTAAGGGCTGTGACTGCTTTGCACACTGCTTTTGTGGTTTATGTGTTGCTTGTGGGTGTCTTGAGGTAGCAGTTGTTTGGGTGTCTGCTTTGGAGGCCTCTGCTGTTTAGGTAAATTTTTACTGAGAGCCTCAGTATGTCTTTGTGTGTTTATGTGTTTGATTCAGTGGAGTGGTAGCATTATG
>NC_056736.1:580177808-580182808 GCF_019279795.1 Protopterus annectens | reverse complement strand
TCTTATAGTTTCCCAAATTCTCTTTTTATAATCTTAGTCTAACTGAATGAGAGGCCCTTAAATATTTGAAAAATAATGATGTGTACATCATTAAAGATGACAAGGGAAATCCAGCAGTAGTGATGGATGTCATTCATATATTATCAAGAGCAGATTAAGAACATTTTACAAAGTGAGAAATTTTATTAAAAGAAATCACGTGGTTTGAAATTAGATCATGAAATATGATAGATTCCTCCATACAGAAATGGTTGCTAGAAGATCTCTAAATTTTAGTAAAAACATTACAGTAAAGGACTCCATGACACTGGTCACTGCAGATGTTACTTCTTTGTACACAGTGATTCCCAATGAAGGGCTAGAAAGAGTGAACAAACAGATGCATTCTTAAGGGTTTTTTCTGATGAACAAGAGGAAATTCTGGATGTAATTTTGACTTTCAATTCTCTCTCTCACAATCTATTTCTTTCGACAATGAGGAAGCTCACGGTTTAGTGAGTGAAGGCGCTTAATACATGGATTAAAGCTGATTTTATCTGTATTTTGCCTGTGTTATATGTTGAACACGCATTCATTCGTGGGGTCTTCGGCGAATTGTAGCGTTCTGGCATTCGCTGTTTGTAAAGCAAATTGGGTGGCAATGGGTGCCGCTATGGCACCCAGTTATGTCAATATTTTTATGATGGGCTGGGAAAACAATATACTCTCAAATCAGAATTTTTTAAACACATGGTTGTATATAAACGTTTCATTGACAATTTCTTTCTTGTATGGAGTGGTACCAAGGATGAGTTAAACAGCTTTTTTTGCATATCTCAAGAATGCGACCGATTAAGATTTACTTTTAGGGTTGAAATGGAAAGTATTAATTTGTTAGATCCAATGACTTATAAATGTATGGATGAGCCAAGTGTAAAATGTTTCAAGAAGGATGTGCAAAGTAATGCCTGTTTGAACTACAGCAGCATGCACAGTTCAAATCTTAAGAAGACTATTGTGAAAGAGAAATCTTACAATAGGGGTACCCGAAACATGTGGTAGATAGATCAGTGGATGAAGTTAAAAATAAGAGAAGTTTAGGTAACAGAAGTGAAAATAATGTTGCAAAGGTAAATGATATAACAGAAGATTTTTCCTTGGCCTGCCTGGTAGAAAATTCAATTGATTAAAGGAGTATAAAAGAAATTATCAAAAGGAATTGGAAATTCCTTATGAATTTCCCAGATTTGAAAAATGCTTTAGGCGAGAATCTGGTTTTGTCTTCAAGAGGAAAAAATGTAAATGAAAATATTTATAAAAAAATGTTAGTAATAGTTATGGTAGAAGGAATTAAGAAGGGTGGAATAAAGGGAAGCATCAATGTGCCAACTGTTTTACTGTAAGCACGTTAGGAGACAAAGTTCGGGTAACTGGTAGAAATTTTGAAATTATGCTAAGAAATAAATACACCTGTATATCAAGTTTGTTGTTTATATTGTATTATGTGAGCTCTGTTCAGCCTTTTATGTAGACAGAACATTGAGGGAATTTCATATGAGGGTGAATGAACATTTGCATGCTGTTGGAGAAATTTGATTTAAATTATGCTTTAGTGAAACAGGAGAGTAAATCATATGGTAATAAGAATGAATAAGTGCATTTTAAAATTTCCGTACTGATCAACTTATTATGAAGAAAGAATTGATGCTGATGAACTTGATTGGAAGGAATATTGTTGGCAAATTAGGCTGAATGCCTGTAGCTCTGCTGGCATCAATAGTAAGGAAAGCTGCAAAATAGTGATGAAAAGGAGAGAAATATGTGATTCAATGAAAGTTATCTAAAGGTTTCGAACTTTTCAAATGGTGTTTGATTAAGTTGTATGTGGACAATGAAAGCGCTTGGCTTTTTTTTTTTTTTTTTAACTGTAATAAAGTTACAAGTTTTGTGTTTAGAGTCGTTTGCATTTGATATTTACTTTATGGCTGTGGAGTTCAGTTTAGTCTTTTGGTTTCTTACATTCATAAAGTATCCGAAAGTATGCCAAGAACTAAGCTAGCATGGGAATAATTAAAGGAGATTCTGCCGACAGGGATGACTGCAATTAGGAATAAAGACAGCAGGCAAGAGGGTGCCGGAATTTATAGGAGAAAAACTGGCAAGGGAACCCAGGTAGTGGGAGCAACTAGACAGGCAAAGGTAACAGAATGGGAAGATGACAGTAATTTACTTGGACTGCAGGTTAGAGTTTGCCTTCCCTATCAAGGACTGACAGAGTATAGGCAGTAAAACCAAACAAAGAAATAGGGGTCCTAATCGAAAGACCAGCATTGGTAGAGCTTTTAGTAGAATCTAGAACAGAATCAGCCATTAATAAAGGAATAATTAGTACAGCATATAAAATATTGCAGTATAACTATAAGAATCAGATGAGATTAGAAAGGACTGGGAGAGAGTGAATAACCAATTCACAAATAATGGGGGGATATATGTATATATCACAAATGTTGTGGTTTGTCTTTTCGACTTTTCCCGATTAGGGGTCGCCACAGTGGAACTCCGGTCCGCAAATGATTGGCAGTAGATTTTTATGGTGCCAAGTTACCAGCCTGACGCCCAACCTTCAGCGAAGGTACGCCCATTCACGCATGTCTTTCGAATGCCATTCGACCATGGGGAGGACATGCAGACTCACACAGAAGGCACTCCAGCTGAGAATCGAACATGAGAACCTCTTGCTGTGAGGCAACAACGCTACCGCTGCAACACCGCAGCTTCTATATGTATATATCCCAAATATGCAACAACATTTACAAGATTCAGGATCTTTGCTTACAAGTGTAGACACAGGTATTTGTATACCCCAAGTAGACTCCAAAGAATTTTTCCTTCAGTAGACAGAAACTCTTGGAGGTGTGATAGGGAAGAAATATGCAACTGGGAACATTTTTTTCTGGGAGTGTAATGAGCTGGCAGACTTTAAAGATTCCCTGCAGACTGCTCTGTCAGAGATAATGGGTGAGCAAATTGGTATAACTAAGGAAATTATTTTTTGAGCTACGATACAAAATTGGAATTGCCTAAATAAAGTAAGGACTTGCTGAGTCTAATTAAGGTGGCTGCCAAAAAATTACTAGAAAATGGAAATAAAAATCTAACACAGCTTTACTAGTAGTGAATACAGTAACAGACAAAACACCTGTAATTAAGATCTTCAGAAAAGGGTAGGAACAAATTTGAGAAGAAAAAATGGGAATTGTGGGAACAATACATGCAAAGGAGGAACAAGGTTTAAAAGAAGGCAGGATTTCAATCAGCTATGTAATGTTTGACTGACAACGACTGGATAGATTGTAAGTGATGAATAAAATTTGTAACTACAATTGCATCAACATGGTTTGTAATGTATAATGTTTGCAACAAACTAGGTCAGTATAATTTTTCGTTTATATAAATGTAAGATAGATGTTTCATTTAAAAAAAAAAAAAAGGTAGATACTTAATTCTGTGACGCCAACAAAATACATAATACTTTGCATTAATTTTTCTACCTGCAACTCAATGTGAAGTCTTTAATTCAAATTGTTAACTCATGTAGGTGACCTGAGTTATGTTGTTAAATCCTAATCATACAGAAGATGAAAGGTCCCAGGGCTTCATAACTGACTAATCACTACAGACTGGGCTCTGCGGACTGTTGCAAACACCTTAAGACCCAGACACTGGCCATCTTACATCCTTAGTTCCTCAAGTACTGACAGACATCACAGAACTGAAATGTATGGACAGTCAGAATCAAGCAAGCACTGCAGTCTGGCAGCTAATGATCACTGTTAAAGTTACTTATTTTCAGAGGCAACTGTCTTCAAAACAGACCACAGAGATGGAGAAAGAAGCAATGTTGTTGTGTCTTTCGGCTTTTCCCGGTTAGGTGTCGCCACAGCGGAACTCCGGTCCGCTAATGATTGGTAGTTGATTTTTACGTGCAGAGTTACCAGCCCTGACGCACAACCTTCAACGAAGGTACGCCCATTCACGCATGTCTCCACGCAGAAGACGCTCTAGCTGAGAATCGAACTGTACAGCGTCTTACTGTGAGGCGACAACGCTACCGCAACACCACCACCGCGGAAAAAGAAGCAATAAAAAAATAAAATATCACTTGTGTTGCTGTATCATCTAATTTATTGTTCAAATCCTTTCAGCTGCTGAACATTTAGCTAATGACCATGACTCTATCCATTAAATGGGTAACCATGTAAGAGCTAATGATGGGTGTGGCCATCAAACAGGCAGCCAACAGGGGATTTTGTGTTATGTCTCTGTTGTCAATGGGCAAGTCCATTAAGATGCTGAAGCATTTGCTGTGTGACTGGCCTTCACAAGAACATGTCACTGTACTCCATGAATGACAATCTTTCAGCATGTCCTTGCCCCAACAAGACAGAATCCCCCTTCTCTCACCGCTCCTCCACCACTTGGAGTAACTAATTAAGGAGCTAGTCACTTTTAACCTTATAGGATGATTTAAAATGTTTCAAACCAGTAGGCTAGGAGGAGAGACTGCAAGGTTCCAATGTGCTGAGTGTTTTGGGAAAACCACTTCAAGTAGTGTTCATTCCTAAACTGGACAAATTTTGGAGTGAGAAAGCTCATAATTTTTCCGTCGTCTCCCTCTTCCCTCCAGAACTGCCAAAATGTGTGTTATTCAGAGTATTAATATCAAGATCATTAGCCTGTCTCAGTGGTGTATAGCGATGGAGACCTTGCTGTGACCCAGGTGACAGAGGCTCGATTTGCAGTCTCGGCAATGAAGGAGCCAGGTAGGAGGGTGGAATGAAGGGGTATGAGCCCATTCACCTCTACCAAAGGGTTTAGAAAGGGCTGGTCAAGCTCGGAAGGCACACACAGCCAGATGTAATTTCCCCGATGGAGACTAGGGAACTACTGTTTTGCTTCCCAAAGAGTGGCAAGGATGCTTGGAGGGGATGCCCTTTTTGAAAGTAAGTAGATTGCCCCTC
>NC_056736.1:579915376-580175376 GCF_019279795.1 Protopterus annectens | reverse complement strand
GTGGTAAAAGGCAGGGAGAAAAAAAATCTGCTTCACTTTGCATTCCGAATTAGTGCCAAGCAGGTTATATGAGGTCTGCCTCACAAAGTTTACATAAATTCATCCTCATTCAAAATATCAATATTCCCAACACCTATCCGACAGCTCCTCACACTAGTACCTCTGCTCTTACTTGCACATTTAACATCCTACCAACATCCATTACCCTCACAACTCCAAAGATTCTTAAATTGTGTACTGCAAGCAAAATACTTCTCTGAACCGAATCTCTCAAATCACACCTTATCTATATCAGCATTCTTGTAACCTACTTCTAAATAGCTAACCAAAGCAACCACCATTTACTCACAAACTGCGTATTAACATAAAATAAAGCAAAAATGCCTCTGCTCGCACCATCACAACTCCTGAATCATAAAAATTAAGTCATGGCAGCTACTCAAACCTTAGCCCAGCTCAGCATATTTCCAGCAGCATACCACCATCAGTTGTTTTATCATCACTAACACCTCACTCACAGTGTCATCATGTTTCGTGGGATGCGACACATGTTGCCTGTAGCTTTGAATGCTCTCGGTTCGTCTACAGTTATTTAGGATACACATGCGCGCACGCACACCACAAAAATGTGTGGGCTCAGAAGCCATTTCTCCCAAAAAAATAAATAAAACAGCATGTTGATGACTTCATTTGAGCCTGCTGCTCTCCCAGACTTCCCTCAACTTAGTGGTCCTTATACTGCTGCTAGAGTGGGTTCTCTCACTGTAGGCTCTGCATGGTGAAAGTACAGCTTCTGTGGGGTTTTCCTCATTCAGAAGCTTCACAAGTACTACTCTCTGCCACTGATGCCCTCTGGACTGGTAAGAATGATGTTAGGTAGGCTGGTGTCCTTTATGAATGGTGTTTACCAACTATCATCTTCACCTCTGTCTTTGTCTTGCAACCTATGGGATCATTTGTGCCATCTGCACGGTCACTTTCCAGAAGCTAGCAGTTATTTCTTTGATAGTTTACTCTGACACTGCAGCTGTTATTTTACCTTTTTATCAGCCAAACAACATTCTTTTTTAGACTTATCCTGGGTCCATCTCGTCTATCTACCAATTCTTCCTGCTTTTTTTTCTGAGAACTGCATGGACTTCTGCTTTCCACCAATACCTTTCCTTATGCCTCACTCAAACACTTAGCTGTTCTAGCATCTTGCACATGCTATTTTCAGATGCTGCCTTTTTTCTGTTTCCACATACTTCCCGTTCTTTCTGAGATACTGTAGTCATGAGTCTTGAGCTTTTACTGGAACTTGTGTACTTTTGCTTCCCCCAAATTTCAGGTTTTCAGTCTAGTCACTGCTGACATTAAAGCCTTTTCGAACACTGCTTGCAACACACTGTAGCAATTGGTGGTTTATGCTAGGAACAGTTTAAACAAAGTATGACCCTGCAATGTATGATTTGACCAGTATTCCCTATCCTTATTAAAAGGAAGGACAGCTCAACTGTATGCTGACCACTCCTGTAAGTGATCTTGTGACCACTTCACTTGATGAACTATTTTGGCCACTATTAAGCAGCTTGCCAGACAGATGTTTAGAATGGTCCTTCCCTTAATTCCTGTTTCTCAGCCATCTACACCCAAGCAATCCTCACATCTTTTGCTTGCACTTGGACAGACAAAATTTTGGTCCCCTGTTATAAAACAAAATGGTATCTTTATGAAGCATGTCATGGTATGACAACATAGGAAGTGATGCTGTGGCTGGTTCTGATGCGGAGAATAAAAGTAATAAGATACCAGAGTCTCCAGTACAACACACTGGGCAAAGTAAAACTTACTAAAATAAGGTCCGTTACTTGACTTGGATCATTTTAAGGAGGACAGAACAGATAAAGGAAACCACTATTCTGTACCCATTAACAGTAGCATTGGCCAACTTGGCAAACCTGAGAAAGGAGTCCATGAAACCGAAGACTAAAAAATGGCATACTGCAAACATGGTGTCTGCCAGTTTGCAAATGGAACACATGGTCAGGAAACTGTCACAGACAGACTAAAACATGAAGGAAAGATAGCCCTCTGTTCAGAAAGTCACAGGCCATCCAAGGTAGGATCTGGCTGTGGAAAGTGACTCCTCCCTAAAAGTTAAACCTCGGCTGACATTGTATATTAAAGTGGTCTAAGTAAACAATGTGGTCTGTGCAGAGATGCAGTACTGGGGAGTTATGGCAGAAAACTGCTACCAGACTATCCTAAAGGGAGAAAGCCACTCCACTTCAGATGAAAAGGTAGGGGTGGAAGAAGGAACAGAACAGAGTGTAGAAGCAAAGTCTTGTTGAAACAGAGACATGGACATTTGAGAGGAACATACCTGAAAGCAGGAAAAAAGGACAGAGAGTTGGGAATCTCAGTGGCGAAATGCCAGAGCAGAAGTCTTCATCTGTGAATATAAATAAGTTAAGACTACTTTGTTTTCTGCAAGATACACAATCCTTGTTTATTCTTAAGGCATTTTACCTCGTCTACTGCTACAGAAAAACCTTTTATATGAAGCAAAATGTGTTACTCTCTACAGTTTCAGTAAGCTTTATGAAAAAACTAACAAAGCATGTGCCAAAGTATGATGGGTGCATGGAAACACCTACTGTCCCGAGTTGCCATTTTCCCCAAAATGTTACTTCCACTGCTCCAATACACACACACACTTAAATATTTACCAGAGTCCTGCATTTAGCAAGCATACTTTTCCAGGAAAGTAAAGGCTAATTACGTTGACAGCATGCAGTCTCATTTCACATTATTCATAGTCATCAACACTAAAATGCTGCAACCCCCATTCCTCAAAAGCTCACATTTTGGCTCTCCAGTGGCCAGTCTAGCCCAGTTCAATGGGGATTTGTGAAGGAAAAAAAGCAAATAGAGTTTGCAAATAGGAGCCATTTTACTCCTACCTTTTCAGAGTGCCATGTGTAAAACATCAAGAGAAACTTTAGAAACAAATTAATCTGCAAAACATCAATGGCATCGACATAACGCAGAAGTATCAACATAAAGCATATTTTTCACCTCAGAGGCAAGACAATGCTCAAAACATCCAAGCAAATACATCACTAAGCAAAATACTCACTGTGGTAATGCAGTTTCTTCTCAGAAAGTCTTCTGTATTTCATACAGGTAACATTTTCCTTGATGTTGGTTATGCCCAGCAGATCAAATCTTGCACTACTGAGGTATCACCAGGAAGTAAATTAAAAGCTAGGCACTGTGGTCATCCACTCTGTCCTCCAAAGTGGAATCTGCATCCATGGTGAGAGCACGTTGTGTGGCAAAAAAGCCACCTAAATTCTGGGACTGGACTCTGCATGAAACAATATAACAAGATTTAAAACAAAATTGTTGAAAACTGTGCAATACCTGAAATGTTTTGCTTTTTAGTAGAATACATTTTTCTCCAAGCCATATTTTAGCGTCAGACACTTGCATTTTTGTTTCTTGCATCACTCTAGTACTAAGAAATGAGAAACACCAGGGTTACAAAATTGCAAATAAAGTGAAGTAATCCTCTCTTCAACCAACTCCTGTAATTCTTCAGTCCATAACAGGATGTACAAACAAACTCTCGCCTATAGCGGACACATACCAACACGAAGTTTGGAGGCATGCAATTTCACATATGGCAGTTATCTGGACTGTGGAAGGAAACCAGAGTACTGGTGGGGGGGTGCTTACTTTACAGCCTTCAACTGCTAAGATCTACTGAAGCCAATGTAGCCTTACAGGAAAGGCCGTCCACCACTGACCAACATCTGGTTAATTTGCAACAATTAGCCTATGTGATGAGACACTCAACAAGTGGGTTAGGAACTTCAAGGATGTGTAATCCCAAGAAGATTGGGTCACATAACATGCAGGCTTATGACAGCATGCAGGCTTATGACAGCATTCAATTACACAGAGAAGGAGAACTGGCCACAAACCAAATGGACAAGAATACTATCATCTCATTAACAGATGAATTGTTGAAGATGTACATGGACTCTGTGTATACGGATCCATGTGATTATCAAAAGCTATTTAGCCACAGATGTTTCACCCAAAACCCACGCAGGTAGATGGCTTAAGTCCAACTCCAATATCTAATGACTAGTAAAGATCACAAACAGCAGATTTTTGAAAAATTTGTACATTGTGGTTGAAGTGGGTGTGAATAATGAAATTTTGGTTGTAGACATAATGCAAGCACACTATGCACAGTAATGAGGAACTGGGTAGTCCAAAATGACCCTACATTAGAGAGACTGTTGTTAACCTAAAGTCTTGAGTGTGAGCGGCATGCACTAATAACTAAGTGACAGAATTCTAAATGTGGCGAAAGAGATACATAGCTACATACTTCGTCAGTGATGGTAATGTTGTACCTGCAAAGCCTCTTAATGCTAGTCAGTCTGCTATCAGGCAAGCCATACCTGACAGCATGCCCAAAGCATGCGACTATGGTGAACTGCTAAGTAACAGGAATGGAATCACCTTTTTGTTATTGTGCTGTTAAGCTTATCAAATGAAGCATAAATGTGGAGTGAAATGATGTACCAAGACCGTTACATTCACAAAGCATGGTCACACTGGTAAAAGCTCAGTATGTATGTAAACTCAAAACTAGTAATAACCAGAAAAACACAAAGTGAGTGTGTGTGGAGACAAAACAATACATCACATAGTTCAAATGGAAATATAAACTCTAAGTATTTTATCCAGCTACTTTAGTGCCCATCTATCTACAATAATGGTCCAAGACTTACCACAACTTAAGCACTCTAGAAATTGTGTGCGCAGTGGAGCAGTACAGTCAAAACACGTTTAGTAAAGGCAACACTTAAATTAGAAATCTTAAAAGGCCCTAAGATTTGGATATGGGTAGAATACTTATATAATTCAGATGCACAGTTTTGCCAAAAGACTCCAGCAGAAAAGGCCACAAAAGACAATAGTGGAGAGACTCTACAGAACAGCCCAATGTTTAATCATAAACTAACAAAGCAACCAGTAAATCAGAGTGACGAAAAGTCACTATAAGCAGTGATTAGACAGTCAAACAGCACATATGAATGCTACACTGACCAAAAAGAAAGAGAGAGCTAAAAGCAGAGGCAGAAGGTCCTTTCTGCTACACCTTCGCAGAGAGTTAAACAGGTAAACCAAAGCTGAACAAAACAGAGAGATAATGCCAGTACCCTACGTAGAATAAATTTCTACACGTTAATCTTCCAGATCAAGGACACTGCTGATGAACAAGACAACGCTTTACCTGTCTTTGGATAGGATGGAGCTGCACCCTTTACTTTAAAAATCAGGCTGATGCACAAAGCCCAGACAGATGATATCAAGTGGCAGGGGAATTAATGCAGCTAAACAGCTCAACTTCATATCCATACTTTCAGCTAAAAATGGACTGGCTCTATAAGACAGTTAAAAAGATACTTCAGCAGCTTTTGGTACCAAGGCCCTTTACAGCCCTAGCTCTTGTAATGAAACCTACTCACAGTCATATCCCGAGTGGTCACTTGGGGATGGGTAAGACTAAGGCAAGAGTTCTAATTAGATTTGTATTGGTCTTGTGTTAGGTAATAACTATAAATGTCTGTGTAGCCTATACAGAAGATCAGAGGACAGCATGTAATCCATGGTTTAGAAACCAGATACCTTTGCTATAAACAGAAGTACCAATTCAGCACAAATCCATGGACAGAAGTAGGCCCATCTAAAAAGTCAAACCCAAAGCATCAGTACATACGGATGTTTGACTATACAAAGCTTACAAAACAGTGACCTTATAAAGAGAGAACTCCAAATCTATAAACAGAACAGGTACTACTGTTTGAGGGTACAAATTCCCTGAGGAAACCCCTAATGATCAAGGTATGCCACTGATGTGGAGAGTAAAGTGAAGTACATCACCATACCACACCAAAACAGATGGGCTAGTTATACATTTACAAAGTGTGTATGCTATGCTTTGGAAAGCTAAAAAAAAAAAATAAATAAACACGAATAACTAGGTTGCTTCCTTGCCTTCTCTTTCCAAGCCTCAACTGGCTCAAATCCATTTAAATTAAACAGCGTCCACCATTAAGGCTTGCTACATATCAGTAAACAAACTTAACAGGGAAAACACTCCATCCAAGAGTGAAACAGCCTATCTTGCAATTCTGTGAAATGCCCCAAGAACCAAAATGCCTATAGTCTAAGCAGCATATGGAAACAGCACAGCAAGCCCAACAGAGAATTTATAAATTTAAGACTAAGATTTTGCAACAACTTCGGAAATCTGAATTAACAGTTCCAAATTTGATTCTTGCCCAATTCCTAGGACAGATGAACTGACTGAAAATAAAATGAGCAAACCTATGTCTCTGTCTGTGCTGGACATGATCAAGGGTTACTGGCAAATTCCTTTAACTCCTGAGGCCAAGAAAGACATAGCATTATTCCCACCAGAGTCTTAGAAAAATATTAGACTCAATATGGTGTAGACAAAAGTAAAGAGCTTCGAAGCCTGCATGCAGAACTGGCACTAGTAACAAAAGTCACAGAAAAGCATTAGTTTTTTCCCGAGTACATAGAATAGCCACAAACGTTCACACTGCCCCACCATGCTGACAGGGTAAAACGAACTTCCTACAACAAGCAGCTGATGCAATGTAGCAGAAGCTGCACTTATTGTTAGACAATCAAGGCATGGAGATGGACAGCGAAAGTGATTTGTGCATACCCACAAAAGTGACAAGATGAATTACAAAGCTGGGAACAGTACAAAATTTAAATAGAGAAAGACCAAGAGAGACCAAAGAAATTTCAAAATAAAATGAAATAAGGAGCCAGAAGCAGTCCAAATCACACAGGAAGGCAGAAAGGGACAAGAATGAAACCAAGGTGGAAAAACGTTCTGACAATACTAACTGTTCCAGATAGGTAGCTGTAGGAGGCCATACCAGTTTGTTGCCCAAGGTGCTGGCTAAAAACAAGCTTTTTGACTCGGCTCATTTACACTCTTAAATGAATATGTAAATAAAAGTTAAAGTATACAAATGATAATAAATTCCCACGGCCCAAACCATTAGCTGAAAAGGAGCCTATTGATCCATGAAGTTACTACTGGTAAAAAAAAAACTAATCAATTTAAAACTACAAAACGATAATGTACATTCCTACAGAGGCCTACACAACTGATATTACACATATGCTGTGGCTTCCACATGAAATTACCTTTTCACAGCACATTACATTAAAAATGCGTGTAAAAGCAAGTCTAATTAGCTGCTTAAACTAAATTTCTGAAATCTAATGCTCTAGTAATTGAAATGGAATCCATCTTGTACTGTAGGTATGTTGCACTGCCCCACATGTTTAAACCACCTACCTACACTCAGCTGCTTGAATAATGACATACAACTGAAGCTTTGTTGCTAGGGTCACTACTGGAAAAACATCTGCAGATCCAATGGGACTGAGCCACATGATGAAAGTAAACTGTGAACACTATATTAAATGATGAATTGTAAGGAACAAGTCTACAACAGAGGGGGAAAAAGCAGCAACAACAACGGACTAAAGATGTTACAGTTGACACATTAAGGACAGCAGAAGAAACATAAAAAGTAGGCACAGTCATGGATTCACCAGCACTGCACTGAAAAAATGCAGCAGTAAGATAAGCAATGAAAAAGAAGAGAACACACAGCACAGTCATTAAAACAAAAATAACAAATCTCGCATACAAATGAACTACGACAAAGAAAATGTAAGACTTCCTAAAGGAGTCTACAGTGTATCTGCAAGTCAATAAAGAAAACTTTTTGATCTATTTAATAACTTTAAACCATCTACAGAGTTAAGCAAGAAAAAAAATCAATTACATATACATGATTATAGCTTTAAAAATTTAAGGAAGTGGAGTTCCACAACAAGGCAGCGCAGGTCATATTGTGTGACATGTGAAATCATGTGTCAGTGCAGGAACAAGTAGCACACTAGCCTTTGGTGATGAAGGCCATAAGTCTGTGGGTTATTGTGACGATTGGGGAGAAATGGGCAAAGGCTGCCAGCCTAGTCAAATAGAATTTGATACATAATTCTGGCATTTGTAAATAAATGCAAAATACAGGCATGTTTCTCGAGTGTAAAAGAATATTGTGAAATGTTTGTTTGCGTCTTACGGCTTTTCCCGGTTAGGGGTCGCCACAGCAGAACTCCGGTCCGCTAATGATTGGCAGTAGATTTTTACATGCTGGCTTGCCTGGCCTAATGCACAACCTTCAACGAAGGAAAGCCCATTCACGCATGTCGCCACACAGAAGACGCTCTGAGAATCGAACGGGCAACGTCTAACTGTGAGGCGGAACTGCAAAATATGTGACAACATTGCACTCTACTGGCCCAGTAAAGCATGTTGTGACCCTTTCATGTTAGAATTTGGCTCCAGTGCATCTGGATGAAGGTTTCATGCCCATTGTTTTAAGGCTAAAGTTTATGACCAGAATTTACATGTGGATGGTGCTTTACTGCTTTGGTTTCTGTTAGAATATACACGTGAAATGTCTTCTATTGTTGTAAGTTTCTGAGCAGGTGTTAGATTGCTAAATAATACAGTTTGTGGCCCGAGAACTCAGACCAGGTGTTAAGATGATGCAATATGAATACTGGGAAAACCTAAGTGTCAAATGATGTAATTTGGGAGGGCCTTGGAGACATGTTTGTTAGTAATGTTTAAATACCATTTCTCACAAGAGACTGGGAGCATTTTGACTTTGGACATCTAACTCAGCACTCTGCCTTATGCTCACATGTAAGTTTTAGCACTGTGATTTCTTGTAGGAATAGTTAAAGCTAGTAAAGATTAATTAGGTATTTTTCGTTGAAATCAAACCTGTCCTACTATATTATTTTAAGTTTACATGTGATCTCTGAACTCTTAGATATCTCTGTGGTGTAGTAGTTTTGTCTTGTGTTTCAATTATTAAATATTTTTAAAAGCTTCGACTTGTGGCTGGTTTATGTAGAGATAAATTATGCTTTAGAGTACATTACATATTTATAGAGTTTACTGTCTAAGCCCTTCCAATAAGCCTAGACTGACTAGTCACATTACCACTGGATAATAATATTGCACAGTAATAATTGGACACCCTTTTAAGGGCCTTTTAGTAGCTGATATTAGCTGGGTGGTGGCAGTAATTACTACCGTATGGTCTGGGTAAAGAGGCACAGCTGGAGAATTTGTGTCAGCCTTTCCCAGGAGTGTCTGAAGTTGTATAAATACTTATCTCAAAGTGTGTGCGGGTTGTGTCAGCTACTTGGCAGGGACATGAAGCACTGGTTGGACAGAGAGAGTACAGGAGGTTTTAGCTTGCCCAGCTAGGCTGAGACCTGGACCCTATATATTGGGGACCTGGTGAGCAAGGGAGCAACCAGCCCCAGACTGACTGTGATCTCTGTGTGCACTTAAGGGAAATTGTACTTTACTGTGTGTATTAACTATTCTTTCCTCTCTTCTATGAGACAACCTCCCTGGTGTTCGTGGTGAGGATTGAGGCTCCTTGACTGCTGGGCCAGGGCACGGTCTTCATAGTTATATTCCCATTTCAGTTAACAGCATGGCTGACACTGCGTTACAGCAATAGAATTGCAGCACTCTTGAGTGAGTCATCCTTCAGATGAGATGTTACATCCACCTGTGCTACCACCAACTCAAGCAGATTTGACCTTGATGTAAGAGATACCATGGCACTTAGCAAAAGGAGTAGAGGGACTTCTCAGACACCCTAGTCAAAATTCCACTAGAAGTACAAATATAATCCATGGTCTCCCCTGAAAAGGGGCCAAATAGCCTATAGGGGACTAACCTGATCAATGAATAAATAAACATTTTCAAAGAAACTGCTAGAAATTAAACTCCCCAAGTCTGCATCTGCACACAAGACAGCTTTTAAAAATAGTAACCATGGACTACAGACTCCATGAAAACTTGTAACAATACACTACATGTTTCAGCATGCGTCATGTAAGTATATGGACTAATCTGTATATCCCAACACTGTACAATGCTACATGATACTACCAATATACTCTATGCACAATACTCACCTATACTAACAAAGCAACACAACTAAACCACACTAAATTACATAATGTGAAGGTTAAACTTCAATACCCAACATTTGTTGTGCCTTAAAATTTTACATCATTTTAACAGAAAAAGACAGTCAATATTTCTGTCAAAGATAAAAATCAAACAGTTATTTTTGTTTACTTGTTACCATTTAATTCAAATTACTGACACTAGGACTGGCTTGCTGATATAAAGCAAAAGTGATGAAAAAAGCATTGCGTTCCACAATGAGACAAACAATTACATTAGATTTCTCTAAATACCATAGCCAACACAACTAAAATTCTGGGCAATTAATTACTTCAGCAACAAACTTCCTATGAATAAATGCAATGGAGTCGTGCGAAGAGCGTCACAAACTTTGATCAGCACGTTATACAAAGTAGTTAACATTTTGAGTACTGTTAAAAATATGGACTTGCCAAAGCTGCGCACTTTTGGCTAGCAAGATGGGGAAATAATTGGACAAAAGTAGAAGAAAGGATGCACCAATTCATATTTTACTGCAATTCAATCACACAGCGGGGGATTTCTGACGTCTACAAGTAAGCAAGCGACGAGGGAGAGTATTTGGACAGCAACTAACTCTAGAGTAAAGCTAAATAGACGTCACGACTTTACCGTGTAGTCCCTCAACGAACTTTTTAATGAGCTAACTTACAAAGAAGCACAACATTAATTAACGATGAGAAGGTCAAAACTGCAGAACTTCTGCATGTGAAAAAAATTTAGGCCTAGTTTAAAAAGGTCCTTTAAAACACCCATACTCATATACAGGATGACAGCAGCAACATAAACAATACTTGCAAAATAAAACGATACTAATAGAATGTAACCACTAGGTAGTTTACCACTTGAAATGTCAGCACTACATTATTTATACTGCAATATTACTATATCTGTTAGACATCCAAAAGTTGTACCTGCTTATAAACATAAGTGCTGGGAAGAAAATGTTTCCATCAAGTAAACACACATTCTAACATATTATACCAAATGGATTAGCAAATGTGCCATTCAACACTGCATATCCAAAAGTAAAAAATATGCATATAGTCCAAAACATATAAGCCAATGAGAAAATCTTGTCCTATGCACTTTAGTGTCCTAAGAGGGGGGGGAATAGCGGCCCCCTTCACCTTATCATTAACATCTGGATCATTAACTGCAAGTCAGTACCCTTAGTTAAAAATCTTTGCAATTTTCCTTGCAGCACCACTTAGTCCTGACAATGCTCTTCATTTTGCACCAAAATCCACATTAGTACACTGCACCAACAATTCCAATTTAATACCTTTGACTAGATCCCCCCCGGTCCGTTAAAAGCGACCGATCCCAACCTCTCAAAGCTACCCCTGGGCGCCCACAATATACGCAATAATTGCGTCATGTTTTGTTGCTGGCCATTACAACATTATACTACGCCTCCCTCAACCTTGCCGAAAAGTGCAGTCTGTGCCTCTGCTGCCGAGTCTTTGTTTATGAGGAGATTATATGGGGAGGAACAAGAAGTAGTAGGAACAGCCTAGGTGCGCTGTTTCCATGACGTCACGAGGTCGTTGCCCCAGAGTTAGTCTTCCAATACCGGAGACTAGGTGAATGAAATTAGGTTTACTGGATGATAGGCATATATTTGAACTGTACTGATTTGTCACAGAATGTTCAGATTTTTGCCTCATATATTTTGGTCGGTGCCTCATAAAAGTTTGTTTTCCTGAGTAATCGTTGGCAAACCATTAGTGAAGTCGGAAAATAATGACAGGCATTTGAGTTTCAGACTGCATGCTAATGTAAATCTGTTATTCTATAACGTTGTATGTTTGTAAGAGCAATATTTAAAAAAAAAAATCCCTATTTTTTGGCCTTTGAGATTTGTCCAGATTTCTTGCTCTACGAGGTTGAGAGGTATAAGATAGGTTTGACCTCTAATTAAATTATTATACAATAAGAAAAAGGCGACTTGAATGAGACGATGTGAATATTTAGACTGTTTTAGGATAATTTTCTAACAAAGAAATTATGATGTATTCTGTAATTGATGAATTTAAAATTGTTTATGATAAATAAAAGAGTACGTACGATTTTTAAATTTTGTTAATGCTTTTATCTATATATGAGCGTTGTTACGTGAGAAAACAATGGTTAACGAAGTTTGTTATGCTGCTGTGATGATGTAGTCAAAGTAGCGTAATGTTACGCATGAATTTATTTATTTTCTGTTTGTTTGCCTTTAATTACCGGGAAAGTCTGGATGGGTACGTCCCCTTTTTAGTGGATGCCCGGGAAGAAGAGCTCCGCATTACAGCTATTTGCACAGGCAATTGGTTAATGTGGGGATGTATATTTTAACAAGTGATCATTATGTTTCGTACACTATATTCACCCCTATGTAAAGAACTTACAGCATTATTTTGTATTCTATAAATTCACACAAATTATTTTAGTACGGATACCGCAGATGAAGCGTATTTTATCCAAAAACTGGTTTACTTGAGACATGCAAACAGGAGACAAAATGTGAATGTTTTATATTTACTTGATTTGTGATTTGACTGCTTATGGGAGAGGACTTAGTAATGGTGCTGGTAAAGGCAGGATTGTTTTGCTGATAGGTATTATGTAACTAGAATTTTAAAGTGTACAGTCTCAGTTGTAATATACATTGCTTCACTTTGTAACTTGTCGGCTCATCTAACTAAAATTATGCAAATGGTTTATTAATAAAAAGTCTTAGTAAACTTTTTTTTATTATTATTAAGTATCTACATGCATAATTCTACTAACTCTCTCACTGATGTGACCCAAGGGCTATAGTGGGGTTCTCCATACACCTTAATAGATGGGGCCCAGCGCTTCCACTGTGGTGCATCTATTAAAAGTTTGTGGGCACACCCGCACATATTCTTGCCATTGACATCAAAGAGGTTCAGTGAACTTTTTGATGACATCATGGAAGGAGAAAGAGTTTACAGAGATTTATTTTAAACATCGCACCTTAAAACAGGCACAGATAGGGAAAAAAATGCAGCATGGCACTGTAGGCATCGCATGCCATGGTGTATAAAGTAACTGTAAAAGTGTAACTGTACACTTTGTATTCTGATTTTTTTTTCTGTTTATGTTACAGAGGGGGCTTAATAATAGGGTTATACAAGTGTAGGACCTTTTCATTGACAGGTATGTTTTCAATGAGATAATAAAGTTGTAGATGTGAAGAGATAAAGTATAAGTGGTCCCGGTTATGACTTTTAGATTTTTGAGTAAGGATTAAAAAGAAGTTAGGTCTTACCATAACGTTCCATCTGTGTTGTTCATCTTCATCAGGCCTTGACGGTGGATTCAGTTCTGAACCCTCGGAACTGATTCGGCTGTTATTTTCCAGCAAGTGCTCTCCAAACTCTCGTGCCTGGCTCTACCCACAATGCTCCTCACAGAGATTACTTCAGATCAAGTTTGCCAGATGGCAGAATATAGCCAAAATTTTAGAATATCATACATATATGCAAAGAAGACAAGGCCATCTATGGATTCCAGATGAGAAACTGGATCAGAATCGGTGAAGCCTGCTAAGTTTTAGGATGGGGGATGGTGGGAGGGTATGTCAAGGATTGGTGAAGATGAACAACACAGAACGTTATGGTAAGACACAACTTCTTTATCTGATGTTGTTAATCTTCACCTAATCCTTGATGGTGGGACAAAATCCCCAGCGAGTTATGTACCTTGGGAGGTCTCACAGCAGAATATTTTGAAGCACCACAAAGCCAAAGGATGCTCAACCTCTCGAGATTTGGTCTGGTTTGTAATGTGCAATGAAAGTATGGTGAGAGGACCAAGTAGCTGCTGCACAAATGTCTAGAGAAGCTCTTGCATGAAAAACTGCTGATGTGGCAACAGCCCTCTTTGAATGAGCTTTAACTGTTTTGTGAAGTTGAAGTCCTTGTGATTGATAGATGAAAGAAATACAGTCTCTCAACCACTTAGCCAAGGTAACTTTAGAGACGGCACAACCCATATCTAAGGAAGAGAAAGTCGCAAATAATTTGTCAGACTTCCTAAATTCCTTAGTTTTATGGAGATAAAAGCACAAATGTCTACAAACATCTAGCAAATGCAGAGCGTATTCTCCTTTATTGGTAAAATTAGGGAAAAAAGTTGGTAAATGTAGGGTTTGGTTGATACTGGATTCAGTAAACACTTTTGGAAGAAAAGGATTTGTTCTTAGTTGAACCCTGTCTTTATGAAAAATTAAATAGGGAGATTTGCATAATAGAGCCCGTAACTCAGAGTGTCTCCTTGCACAGGTGATGGCTACTAGCAATAAAGTCTTCCAAGTCAAAAAATTTTAATTGACAAGAATCAGCTGGTTCAAAGGGGCTTTGAGTTAACGCTTGTAGGACTGTTGTCAAATCCCATGGAGGAACCAGATCTTTAAAAGGAGAGGTCTTAGCAATGACAAACCTTTCTGGAAAGCTTATGGGATATTATTGAAGAATCATTGTGTCCAGTATGAAAATTAGAGATTGCCACCAGCTGAACTTTTATAGTCGAAACAGAAGAACCAGACTCAAACACCGTATTCAAGAAGTCCAATATGTATTCAGTTGCGGCATTAAAGGGACCAAGACCCTTATTTAAGGCCCATATGGTAAATCTCCATTTGCTCAGGAAAAGTTTCTAGTTGTCGGCTTGTGATGTGCAATAATGATACTTTGGATGGGTGATGATAGAGGGGCTTGCCTGGCAATCATGGGAATTGGAGAAACCACACTAGGTTTGGGTGAACCATGCCTTCTGGGTAAATTAACAGATCTGGAACCGGATCTAGAGTCCATGGTTTCTGTAGCAGATGAGATCAAAGGAAGGGGAACCAGACTTTACGAGGCCAGAATGGGGGCAATGAGGACTATGGTATTCTTTGTCCTTTTTGCTTTCTTCAGAAATTGAGAGATTAACGGAATTGGGGGAAAGCATATAATATACTGGGTGGCCAATTGTGTAGAAGAGCGTCCCTGGGTGACTCTACCGATAGAGGGATTAGTGCAAAGTAACTTCTGCATTTGTTGTTCAGGGGAGAAGCAATGAGGTCACAGCAAGGTTGACCCAATCAACGGAAATCTTGTCCGCCACTACTGGATTCAGGGAGCACTCGTGAGGCATGAGAATAGTTCTGCTCTATTTGTCTGCTACCACATTTGAACATCCCAGAATGTGCGTTGCTGTGAGAAAGCGTGCGGAAGAAATCACCCATTTCCACACTCTTGTGTGCCTCGACATAGTGGATATAATTTGGTTCCCCCTTGTTTGTTGGTGTACCAGACCACTGACATGTCTGTTTGAATTGCAACTGTCCCTAGAGGAAGGGAATCCTGGAATGCTTGCAACACTAATATCACTGCCCTCATCTCTAGAACATTGATGTGCAGGTTGGCCTCCACTTGGGACCATGTGCCTTGAACTGTCTTTCCCAGATAATGCCCCCCCATCTGGGAAGCATCTGTGGTCACTATGGCTTGGGGTTGCGGTAGAGTGAAAGGTTGGCCCAGGAGAATCTGATCTGAATGAAGCCACCATTTGAGGTCTTGTTTACAGAGATCGGTTACTAAAATTTGATAAGACATTGGTTGATGAGTTAGAGACTACTGTGTTGCTAGTAACCACTGTAGTATTCGCATGTGAAATCTTGCTAGAGGAACCAGAGTGATTGTGGCAGCCATAATTATCTGTCTCACCAGAGCCCTGATGCTTAGTAATCTTTCTGGAGGAAAAGAAGCTATTCCTAAGACCGTGTTTAGTTGCGCCCCTATAAAATCCAGACATTGTGTGGGTTGCAGCTTGGATTTTTTGAGATTTATTGAAATGCCTATGGATGTGCAAACAGACATGGTATAGTCTCTTACTGTTTCTAAGTGATGCCTGGTGGTAATAGTGAGGGGCCAGTCATCGAGATATTGGAATACTCGAAAATCTTGCCGTCTGAGATGAGCTGCAACTGCTGCCATGTATTTGGTAAATACCCTGGGGGGTGTGGTGAGTCCAAAGGTAGTGCTCTGAATTGGTAGTGACTGGCTCCTAGACGGAAGTGTAGAAACCTTCTGGAGCTTTTTTCCATCTTTATGTGGTAATAAGCATCCTTGAGGTCTATCGAGCACATCCAGTTGCCTTTTTCCAAAAAAGGAAGCGTGGCTTGTACGGAGACCATCCAGAATTTGGTTTGGTGGACTGATTTGTTGAATCGGCTGAGCTCCAAAATCGGTCTCCAGTTCCCTGTTTTTTTTTGGGCACTAAAATGAATCTTGAGTAAACCCCGGATCCTATCTGGTCTGGTGGGACTTTTTAGATGACTCTTTGTCTAGCAACTTTTGGATTTCTAAAGCTGCTGCCTCCTTTTGATTGGGTGGAACTTCTGGGAGTTTTTTCTGAGGTTTGGGGTTCATGAACAAAGGAATTTGGTAGCCTCTGGATATTATTCCATGCACCACTTGTCCAATGTTATTATTTGAAAGGCTGCTAGGTGCAGGGATAATAGTCCCCCGACTGCCTCCAGAGGAAAACAATCAGGCATCCATTCAGGGATGTTGATAGGAAGTACCAGAGAAGGATTACCTGGACCCCTGATTTTGCAGTCCTTTAAGGCCCCCTAGGGCAGCATCTTTTCCATAGTTTCCACCTCTGCCCCCCCCAGGAGAAATCTTTACCATGCAAGTCATAGAAAGGCCCTTTGGATTTCTTGAACCACAGTCCCACTCCTCCGATTTCTTGAGTAGGGTTGCTGAGGGGTAGAGAAATGTATGCCTACAGCAGATAGGGTCATGCCATCCTGCTCACTTCTGGTCAGAGTTTCCTTAACTTTTGAGCCAAAAAGGGTAGATCCGTCAAAGGGTGCACTGATGAATGATCCTTAGAATGGCTCAGCAAAGTTACAAGTGTATCCAGGAATGCCATCTGATGCCTATGCCTGAACCGCTGCTCTGGATGTCCCTTCGGCTGAATGTGCTTTGAGCTTCATGGATGAATTGGAGATGGATTCAAGGGTCACAAGCTGGAAGGAGACCTTATCCTGAACCTCCACAACTACAGCTCCTGCAAAATGTTAGAAATTTCCTTAAGTCTCTTTGTAACCTGGTAAAGTGTGTCATATAGTTCAACGACCTTAAAGCAAAGGTTTTTATTTTATTTATTTATTTTTATTTTTATTTTACATTTGTTAACTGGGATAGTCCAACTGGATGCATGTCCATTTTCAGCAGAGGCCCGGGGAGAAAAGCTCCAAGGGTTAGCAGATACAGCATTACATAATACCAGCATTACATATTACAAACAGATTATTTACAGAGATTACATAAGTTAAACAAGTTCCACAGGTTAAAGTTAGTCCTGAGCACAAGTCAGGATTAAATTAAATTACACAGTAAACTGGTTAACAGATTTTTACACATTCAAGTTAGCCAGGCTTGATACATTGACATAGCCAGTTAAGTGACAAATGTTGTTTGAGTCCAGCTTTAAATTGACCTAAGGTGGAAAGTAAGGTAATATCAGCTGGAAGTGAGTTCCAGGATCTACTTACAGAGTTTGCAAAGAGAGAATCACCGGCTGTGTTATTAATTTTGCTAGTCTGAATTAATAGTTTGTTAGAGGATCGAAGCGGTCTAGGATTGTTATAGGGGGTGATAATATTTTTAAGTGCAGGAGTATTGTCCGGATTATAGAGGATTTTATAGGCCATAATCAGTTGGTTATACTGGATTAGGCTAGGTAGTTCAAGCCAACCAAGCTGATTTAGATTGATGCAATGATGTGTCCTAAAAGGCAGCCCAGTGGCAAACCTGGCAATGTGGTTGTAGCAAATTGAGAGTTTGTTAAGGACAGTCTTGTTCAAATTCGAGAGTAGAGTGGATGCATACAGAA
Source organism: Protopterus annectens (assembly GCF_019279795.1). Lineage (NCBI taxonomy): Eukaryota > Metazoa > Chordata > Ceratodontiformes > Protopteridae > Protopterus > Protopterus annectens. The sequence continues at coordinate 580,157,306 of NC_056736.1, read as the reverse complement.
GGGTTGAAAGAAGGTGAGAGCGAGCTATGGCAATTTTAGCTGGAGGGGTTAGGAAGGCTTTTATTCTGTAAAGTGACCCTAGTTTTTTATTGATGGTTTTGATAGTTTGGTTAACCTGTAGGTCAAATTTTTTTTTCAAAGTTTTTGAAGCATAAACACACTTCCCGAAACTATCAAAGGTCCTAGACTCCTTGTTAGGAGGATGGAGAGTGTGATTCTCTTCTGCGAGTTTTTTGTTGGAGGCTGCTGCTACCACCACAGCATCAACAGGGATTCCTTTGGATTAATGTGGTTCACCTTTTGGTGCAGACAAAATATGGTCAGGCCTTTTGGGAATAGGCGCAATGGAGTCGGGTATCTTCCAGACTCACTAAGCGATCAATTTCACCAGTTTGTCAGCGGGCAGTGAAATCCAAGAAATGGAGGGTTGGCCGCAAAAAGCCTCCAGGTATACAGACTCCTCTGTGGAAGATTGTGTGGTCGAAAATTCACCCCTCTGTTTCAGCATTTCAAGGATGTCCCCGAAAGAAACATCTTCAGAGAGTGATTTTGGGGAACCTACGTCTTCACTGAAGTCAGTATCTTTGGTGTAAGACTCCTCTGGGGAGACTAGGTGCATCCTCTTGCACTTCCTCGTCGCAGGGATTTCTTCAGGGGGAAGTTCCGGAGAAGTTTCCGAAGAGGTAGCCACCAGGGTGGGTGTTACCTGGGGCTTTTGTGTTGTCTGGCTAGGGGATGAGGTCAATGGCAGCTCTGGCCGAGAGGAAGATATTTGCCCCGACAGGGAAAGCAACAACTGAGAATTCCCAAGGGATAATGCCTTCTCCATGATACGGAAGGCAGCCCCCCCCATAGAGGGGTGGGAGCCCGGAACCAAAAGGGACTGCTTTGGAACTGGGGTCACACCCTGCACCGAGGAGACCGCCCCCGCTCCTGGAGCCAGAGTCTGACCTACAAGGGCCGATGCTCAGAGAGGCATGGATGGCTCAGACGGAGCCAAAAGGGTACCATGCATCCCGGAACTGACAGTCAAGTTCTGACGCCGGTGCAGAAGACCTAGAAAAACTCAAGGCTGTAGTCGGAACAGACTCGGTCAGAGCCAGGACTGTCGGAACAGAGGACTCCAAGGGGTCTGATAGAGTTGAAGGAGGAGTGTATGTAGGTGTCATAGAATAAGCAGTTTCGATGCCGGATTTGCTCAGAACCAAAGTTAATCCTCTTGCCACCAGAAGCTGGTCCACTAATCTCATAATGTCCTGTTCCGATAAACTTTTAGTAGACCTCACCGATACAGTGGAAGGAGATCTGGACAGTCTGACTTCTATGAATGGAGTGTGCTTAAAGGGGTCCACAGAAGGAGAATACAACATCCTTGGTGCAGTAAATAAATATGAAGTCATCGGTACCAACGGCTCAGTCAGAGCAGTGGCCAAGACATCAGTGTGTTCCAAGGGTGTCTTGCGAGGCACCAATAATTCTCCTGGTGCTGAAGAAGTTTTAGCAATTTTTCTCATCTGTTCCGAAGAACTCTGAACTGAAGGTCTCATACTTGAACTGTGGGAAGAAGTTCCCGCTTTCACAGTTTTCTCTGTAGATCCAGAAATGGTCTTGTCGAAAGGAGATTTTAACAGAAGCTTATTCTTTCTTTCCATTAAGGTACGGGAAGAAAACCTGTGACAAATAGCACAATTCTTTTGCAAATGTATCTCGCCTAAACAATACACACACAGGGTATGCCCATCGGAGAGTTGGGCATTTTCCCCTCACACTTAGTACAGCTCTTGAAACCTGAAGAGCCCATAGTTTCATTGGAGATTGTTTCTTCTTAGACATATTTAAAGGTAAGAAATGACTAGAACAAGATACAAGTAGAGAGATTTTTTTTAAGAGCAAGGAGGAAAGAAATACCAACAATGGTAATGAGAATACTCTAAGGGTAAGAGAGAGATACCAACGATGGTAATGAGAATACTCTAAGGGTAAGAGAGAGATACCAACGATGGTAATGAGAATACTCTAAGGGTAAGAGAGAGATACCAATGATGGTAATGAGAATACTCTGAGGGTAAGAGAGAGATACCAACGATGGTAATGAGAATACTCTAAGGGTAAGGGAGAGATACCGACGATGGTAATGAGAATACGCTAAGGGTAAGGGAGAGATACCAACGATGGTAATGAGAATACTCTAAGGGTAAGAGAGAGATACCAACGATGGTAATGAGAATACTCTAAGGGTAAGAGAGAGATACCAACGATGGTAATGAGAATACTCTAAGGGTAAGAGAGATACCAACGATGGTAATGAGAATACTCTAAGGGCAGAGAGATACCAACGATGGTAATGAGAATACTCTAAGGGTAAGAGAGAGATACCAACGATGGTAATGAGAATACTCTAAGGGTAAGGGAGAGATACCAACGATGGTAATGAGAATACTCTAAGGGTAAGGGAGAGATACCAACGATGGTAATGAGAATACTCTAAGGGTAAGGGAGAGATACCAATGATGGTAATGAGAATACTCTAAGGGTAAAAGAGAGATACCAATGATGGTAATGAGAATACTCTAAGGGTAAGGGAGAGATACCAATGATGGTAATGAGAATACTCTAAGGGTAAGAGAGAGATACCAATGATGGTAATGAGAATACTCTAAGGGTAAGGGAGAGATACCAATGATGGTAATGAGAATACTCTAAGGGTAAGAGAGAGATACCAACAATGGTAAGGAGAAAAATACTTCACTGTAAGAGAAAACAGCAAAAGAGGAGGGGGTAGCTTAGATACGGCAAAAAAATAGAGTTAACTACAAGAAGTTTTTAGGTAAAAATACATATAGAATAAGTTTTATAACTCAAATATTCGCCAAGGCTTGAGAGATAATGAAGGCACATCTGGTCTGCGACGCAGCAAACAAGATCTGAGGTAATCTCCGAGGAGCATTATGGTTAGAGCCAGGCTCGGAAGTTTGGTGAGCGCGAGCTGGAAAATAACGGCAGAGTCCGTTCCGAGGGTTTGGAACCGAACCCACCATCAAGGATTAGGTGAAGATTAACATCAGATGTGTTAGTTCAGTGAACTCAGTTCTCTCTGGGGTGAGTAGAAGCTTGAACCATGTTAGGCACCACATACACAAGGTAAAAAGAAAAGCACATACAAACAAATATAAATACGTGAACAAAAAAACTGCTTAACTTTACATTTAAGAACTTCAGAAAATGGACCACCTGCAACATATGTAGGCACAAGTGACAGAAAATGATTTACTTTAGTTATTTAGTGGCAATTTTCTAAATTAGGGTACTCTGTCTTGGTTTCCCTAGCTATGGGCACAGAATGGATGACAGGGACTTGACCAGTAGCCCAATGCTGCTGTCAGTCAAGCATGCCAGGTGCAGAACAGTAAGTTAACTTGCCCAAATAATCTCCCCCTCACACCCATTCCCAACCCAAACCTAATTCCATCTCTAACCCTAAAACCTCATAAGTTCATGGGTTTGTACTAGGCTAATGACCACTGGGGCCTTTATAAGCCTAGCTAATCATCCCATTTGGACCTAGATGCCATGTTCTTGCTTATAAGTTGAGCAACATAGAATGATTTCTTTACTACCTTAGACACGTTTGCCAAAAGCTAAGTTACTAACTACATACATACCACAGTCCCTGAGTACTGGTTCTACACTTAAGGTTTGTGTTCTCAGTGGAGTAATTTCCAATAATTTGAGTGAGTGGGTGGTTTAGTGGATCCTGGAACCTGATAGACAAATGACCACAACTTTCTCCTTAATCAACCTGGTGAGTGGGACATCTGTATGTCTCATAGTTGAGTCTCATATGATTAAAATACTGGCTAGTGTGTTGGCTTGCCCTATGGGCTTTGTAGTTGATGCTTGAAAGGATGTGGTTGTATGTGTTATATTGGGTGGTGTTTTGGTGGAGAGTTTTTGGGGTTGCTGAGGAATTTTTGTAGAACGAATGTCTAGGATGTCTTTGGGATTTAGGAAGGTTGTTTTTAAATACCTCAGCATATACTGGTCTATGTGTTGGGTCAGTACTATGTTTGGTGGGTGTAATTCTCAAGTTACCCACAATCTGATTGTTATTCTGAGTGCTTTTATGTTGAGTCTTGCCTCCAGTAACTCTATGTAACTATATCTCTCACAACTGTGTCCATTTCCTCTAAGGATTAGCTGGTTGTCAGTGAACATGAGACAATTCCTGCATTCTCTCAGGAAACCCATATCTACCAAGTAGGTAGTGGAGAAATTGGGAAAGTGTCCATCCATGGTATCAGGTCTTTTTTGGATGAACTATTAAGTGATGGTACAGCAGGCTAACTTGCTCTTTGAGAGTTAAAAAATAAGCTAGGCTATGTAAAATAGTTAGGCTAGGCTAAATTTGTGCAGTTGTGCTCCTCAGCATGTGCACGCATTGATGTCCTTACAGTCACTGCTGCAGTATTCCTAACTATCTGGGATTCCCCACTACAGAAGCCCAACTTCTGGCCAGTCTTTCAAAGACCTGAATTTAAAAGGTATGCTGAATGTCACCATACACTCCTTCATAACATAGGGCATAAAGGTGACATTCAGGCCTACCAAACCAGAACTGCTTTGCTGCCAGTCTGAAAGTATCTTTTACACCATTGGTCTGTTTACCTGCGTCCATTTTCTGCCATTTGAATGCATTTACATTCTTCAGTGACTTCATATGCCTCATTGCTGTTTTTGCAAGTTAAGGGCCCCATTGGGGATTTTGTTTTTTCTTGTTTTTTTGTGTTCCTTGAGTTAATGTCATTCAGGAAGCTTAAATGCCAGTGTGGGAGACAGATTCCCCAGAGAAACCACCACGATGCGTCTTTTTTGCTTAGGTGCTTTTCATGACCATACGTCTTGTTCTGTTTATCAAGCGTTTTTTCCAAAAAACCCTTTGTAGTAGACTTTATTCCCTTTCCTTGTATCTTGAGATTCAGCTTCTTAAGCTACTCACTAAAGATACAATGGAAGGAATCTCCCACCTTGAGGGTCAGCCATTAGGGATGAAGAAGGTACAACCAGAATCTTCCTCTGCTCAGCTTCTGTCTGGTATTTCTCCTGAGGTCATAACAAACCTGGAGGCTCGCCTGGCTGTGTTGTCAGATTTCTCTGCTGCAACCATGTTGGAGGCTGGTGAGGATCTGGCTGGCAGCACATCTGAAGAGGCTTTGGAGACATCCATCTCGAAAGATATTCAGAGGGAACTAGGGTTGATTTTTTTGGGGGGGCCTAGGACAGTTCCCCAGTTTTTAGTTGGGGAAGAAGTTCCTGCTACAGTTCTTGACTGTTGTCCTGGATCTGAGCCTTCTCAGGACGTTCCTTTAAAAAAAAAAAAAAGAAAAATTTTTCTTCCATTCCTAGGAATCAACAAAGTGAGTGCCAGGCTTTTACTCGGGGATTATTTTCTCCCTTAATGATCTTAAAACCTCCCCATGGGGTTTCAGTTACTGCGCCTCCTTGGTCCAATACTCATCTTAAAAGGCTTATAGACCAGGATTCTTTTGAGGATGACTCAGATTCTGCTGACAAATCCCTAACGTATTATACTCAGATTCCCTCTCCTTTGACGTGGGTCAGAAGGAGGAGGACCCTATTAGTCCCGATATTTCTTTGGAGGAAATTTCCTTTGGGGACACGCACTCTTAGGATAATGGATTTTTTTTTTTTTTTTTTTTTTAAAGTAGGACTGTTCTCAGGTCTCTGATATGCATAAGAGGTACTATGAGTTGTTGCAGTGGGACTCTCCTAAACCTGCAGCTATTCCTCCTGTCTTGGCTGCTTTACTGGATGCTTTCTCCAATCCATTTCAGGTGCCTGATTCTCTCTCCCCTGCTCCCAAGATGCCTGATAGGTTTTAATAGTGTCCAATAGTGTTCCTGAGGATTGTTCTTTTTTATATAAATTCCTGCTGCTGATCCCTCTGTAGTGTCTGTAACCACTGATAAGCCATCTCAATTGCTTCCTTCGCCCAAGTTATTGCCTTCTGACAAGGACAGCAGAACTATGGACAGGCTGGTCAAAAAGATTTATACTTCTGCTACCCTGGCTTTTAGGGCTATCAGAACCATATGTCTAGGTATGTGTTGGCTCTTCTTTCTCAGGCCTGTCAACTTATTTCTGATTTTCCAGACTCTGAGGAGTAAACTTCTGTTCTTTCCTTGCTATGGATTTCCTCTCAGGTTGTTTGTAATTCTGTCAAATGTAGTTATGATGCAGCAGATGCCTCTTCTAGGGCTGCTGCTTTTGGTTCACTGATGAGGAGATATTCTTGGCTTTGGGTTCAACATCCATCTGATGATATTAAAGCTAAGTTGATGGATGCTCCTTTGGATTCTAAACTTTTGTTTGTAGAAGGTGCTGCTGGTTTAAGTCCCTTCAGGAAAAGGGTAAGGGCGTATGGGAGCTTAAACATGTGTTTGTTTCTCCTGTGCCTAAATTTCAGAGAAACTACCCTACTAAGCCTGCCTTTGTTTGTAGGCAATCCTGTCCTTCTGCTAAAGGTAAGAAGAGTGGCAAACATGCTCCTCCTCCTAAGGCTACTCAATTTATGAGGACTCCAAAGCCTTCCTTTCTGGACAAACCAGGTGCTGTATGACTATGCATCCCTTCCCAGTCTCATTCCTCTTTCCCTTCGCCTTTCTCTTCCAGTTTGGCTTCAGATCATGTAGGATTCTTGGGTTCTGTCGATCATTCATGAAGGGTACTTCATGGTGTGGAAATCCCGTTCTCATTTTATGGGCATTCCTGAGTCTCCTCAGGAACATCTTCCATTTTACCAGAGGTTCTTCGAGATCTCTTGTCTCAGGTACTATGCAAGAGGTGCCTGTCTCCCAAAGGGGAAAGAGTTCTACTCCTGAATGTTTCTAGTGCCCAGAAAAGGGGGCAGTTGGAGACCTATTCTAGATCACTCTCATCTAAACACTTTCTAAAGATACCTTCCTTTTGGATATTGTCCCTTCAGATTTTTTTCTCTCTTGCTCCCGCAGGCCTATATGGTGTCCAAAGATGCTCATCTCCATATTCTGATCCATCTTCTTTGCAAGAAGTTTTTGCATTTCTCTGTTGCTTCTTGGCATTTTCAGTTCTCTGCTTTACCCTTTGGACTTCCTACTGCCCCAAGGGTGTTCACCAAATGTCTTGCTGCTGTGAGTGCCTTTTGCAGAATTCATGGGGTCCACATTTGGACTTGGATTAAGTTCATAGATTAGTACTAAGCTAACTGCCCTTGCGAGCCATTTTAAGCCTAGCCAATTATCCCTTGTGAGACTCAAACCCTGAACCTTGTGTTTGTAAGGCAAACACCTTAACCATTAGGCCACCCTCCCAATGATGAGGATGACCTGTTGATTCAGGTGTCCTTTCCAGAGACCATTTTACAAAATTTTCATTTTGCCATATCCCTTCTTCAGAGCCCAGGGTTCACTATAAATTTCAAAAAAGTCTTTTCCGACTCCTCAGAATCAATTTTTTTCTGGGTTGCAGGATTCGGACAGTGCCAGTGCTTGCATCCCTGCCCTCTCCCCAAAGGCCTTCACTCTCATTTCGTTCTTCCACACTCTACTTCCTCTGGCTTCCATTACTGCCGGGGAGTTTGAGAGTTCTGGGTTTCATGGCATCCACTATTCAAATGCTTCCCCTGCCCAAACTTCTTATGAGAAAGTTTCAGTGGTTTCTGAAGTCAGTGTAGCTTCAACATGCTCATCCTCTAGAATTTGTATTTCCTCCTCTCAGACAGGAACTTATCTGGTGAATTCAGCCACTGTCTCTGAATCCAGGGATCCCTTTTCATCCCCCATTTCCCTCTGCCTCAGACATGGATTGGGGAGTGACTTTTGGCTCACTAAAGGTACAGGGGGCGTGGTTGTCTCATCAGCAGAAGGAGCACATCAATGTCAAAAAGATGACAGCTCTTCTGTTGGCTATTCAGGCCTTTCAGTGTCCCTTTTCTCCAGGGCCTCTGAAGGTCTTCACAAACAATACAACAGTGATGTGGTATATCATCAAGCAGAGAGGGACGAGATCTTATCCTCTTTGCTGGATGACACTTCCGGAATGGGATCTTGCTGTCAAGTGACTCTTCAGGCAGTTTATATCCCTTCTAGTCAGAACATTGTGGCAGACACTCTAAGCAGATCTGTAACTCACTCCCATGAATGGATGTTTCACAGGATGTGTTTCTGGACATTGTCCACCAGTGGGGTACTCCTCAAGTGGATCTTTATGCCTCCCCTCTGAACTGATTGGCTTCCTCTGTTTTGTGCCAGAGTCCCAGGTCCTCTGGTATGGAAGATGGACACCCTCTCATTCTCTTGGAAGGGGATTTTTTTTTATGCATTCCCTCCCCTTCCTCTCATTTCAAAAGTCCTGTTCAAAATTCAACAGGATGCTCCCAAAATCTTGTTGGTGACTCCCTGTTGGCCGTGACAGCACTAGTTCCCTATTCTTCTGCATCTAGCAAGGGCAGTCATCACAAGTTACCTCACAGGGTGGAACTGATCACACAAGACAGAGGATCACTTATCCATCCGCACCTGTACATGCTACAGCTGACACTGTGGGCGATAGGATTTTGATTCCTCATAGACACCTTTTTGTTTTTTGAGGATGTGCTGCAAGTCCTGTGGGAGGCCATGAAACCTACAACTAGGAAATCATACTTATCCAAATAGAAGAGGTTTTCTTTTTGGTGTTTCTCTCGTAACCTGGACTCACTCACTGTGGATGCTCCTTTGGTTCTCTCTTATTTGTGAGTTACTCAATGCTGGTTTGGCCTCTTCTTTGGTTACCTCCGCTTGTCTGCCGTTTTCTCCTCCTTTAGCTGCTAGATTGGAGGTGAAACAATTAGACCACCCAGGAAGCGTGTTCCTCCTTCCTGGGATCTTAATTTTGTTTTTGAGAGGTTGACTCCGGCTTCTTTTGAGCCTGCTGCATCAGTTTCTTTGTAACATTGTTCTTAGAAGACTGTTCTTCTGTTAGCACTTACTTTTGCCAGACAGGTGTCTAAGTTGCAGGCCCTTATGGCTTGTCCTCCTTTTTTGATTTTTCATGAGGACAGAATGTCCTTGCGCACTAACCCTTCTTTTATGACAAAGGTGGTTAATGAGCTATCACTTAAATAGTCTGTTAATCTGCCTACTTTTTTCCCATCTCCACAAACTGACAGTGAGAGAGTGCTGCATACTTTAGACATGCATAGGCAACTTTGTGTTTATTTGGATATGACTAAGGCTATTAGAAAATCTGATCAGTTGTTTCTTTTCATCCTAGAGTTTTGAGGCTTGCTATATCCAAGCAAACTATTTCTTCTTAGATTTCTAAGGCTATTTCCTTCTGTTACACTTTGCATGGCAAGAGCCTTCCTTTTTCAATTAAGGCTTATTCTACTAGAGCTGTGGCTTCTTCTGGTGTTTTTCTCAAAGGCTTAGATACTAATTCTATTCTTGAAGCAGCTACCTGGTATTTTGTGCATACCTTATCCAAGCACTACAAGTTGGATGGTATCTCTAGAGCTAGGGCTGGTCTTGCTAGTGCAGTTCTTCATGCGTTTTAGGGGACTCTTCTGCCTCTTCCTCCTTCCAAGTTTCCTCTTGAGCTTTGGCACTATCCTATATAGTTAGGAATACTGCAGCAGTGAAGGTGAGGACATCTACCATTATGGCAAGATTTTACACAACTGTACTTTCTGTGCGCAACTCAGTAGTGGGTAAAGTTACAGAGGAAGTTTTGTAGTGAAGCTTTAGTTTCCAAGTGCCTGCATCAATACTGAGCAGTGTTATATGCTACTGCATGATAGGTGAAATTTATAGATTCCAGGAAAAGTGACTAAATGAACTAAAAAGCCCTCTGCTCAATGAAACAATCTAACCTTTAAGTCTTCTGGTGTGTTTCCCAACTGAGAAACCTTTCTACTGCTACTAGTATTGCAGTCTCAGTCATCTTAAAGGAGAACCGCACCCACAGACTGAAGAAGCAGGCTTATTTCATCATGTCTTGATGTTTCCTACATTTTACCACCACTTTTGGACTCTGGAATTACATTTAAAAATATAAAAAAATATATAGAGTCTGCCCACATGGGGTCCAGCTTCTTGATTTTTTAGTCTATTTCTAGGTATCCCATGGTGCAGCGTTTAGCTTTAAAATATTACATCATAGCCCCTAAGCTCCTGTCAATGCATTGACTTTACATGTGTTTTCACATATACACTGTTTTATTTTAGTCAATCAGGTGTAATTACCATTTCTTGTTTTTCAATGACTACATAAAAGACAAACAGGTATAATCACACAAAACAATATTCTTAATGCCTATTACTTTTTTCTTTCTAAAGTGGCCAGTTTTCATTCCTTTATTCCTGAGTTGTAGTCCTTAAACTCATCTCCCCTCCCCCTAAACACCCACCCATCGTATCTGTCAAAGTGGCAAATATGAGCTGTTTGCTGCTGTGGTTGCTAGCTCACAGCAGGAGATAAAGTTCATGTACTGAGAATACTGTTCTGTATCATTATCCCACTGTTTGTCTTTTAAGTAGTCATTGAAGAGCAAGAAATGGTAGTTAAGCCTGACTGACTAAATGAAAGCAGGGTATAACACATGTAAAGTCAATGCATTGACAGGAGCTTAGATGCTATGATGTAATATTTTAAAGCCAAACAGTGCACTGTGGGATACCTGGAGGTAGACTATAAAATCAAGATGCCAGACCGCACGTGTGCAGACTCTGGAATTACATTTAAAAATATAAAAAAGTACAGTTGTGTAAAATCTTACCATAACGGTGACGCCCTAGCCTTCACTGCTGCAGTATTCTTAGCTATATAGAATTCCTTGCAATGGAAGTTTGATGTCTTGCCAGTCTTCCAAAGATTTCTGAATTTAAAAGGTATGCCAAAATGTCACCATATGCTCCCTGTGTAACGTAGGGCATAAAGGTGATGTTCAGGCCTAGCAAAAGCTGAACTGCTTGGCCTAGGAGGAACACCAGTCCAAGGAACCCAAGAGGTAACGTGTATATCCAGGAAGGCAAAGAACTAGGGGGATTGAGTAAGGGAGCGAATACTGCAACAGTGAAGGCAAGGACATCTACTGTTATAGTAAGGTTTTGTACAACTGTACTATATCCTTACATTCACTGCTGTAGTATTCTTAATTATATGGGGAAAGTGCCAAAGCTCAAGAGAAAACTGGGAGGAGGAAGGGGCAGAAAAGTCCCCTAAAAAACATGAATTAAACTAGTGAAACCAGCCCTAGCTCTAGAGATACCATCCAACTTGTAGTGTTCAGTAAAGATATGCACAGAAGTCTAGATAGCTGCTTCAAGAATAGAATTAGTATACATGTCTTTGAAAAAAGCACCAGAAGAAGCCACCACTTTAGTAGAATTAGCCTTAATTTAAAAAATAAGGCTGTTGCTATGAAAAGTATAACAAAAGGTAATAGCCTTAGAAATCCAAGAAGAAATAGTTTGCTTGGATACAGCAAGCTGCACAGATCTGGGATGATAAGAAACAAATAACTGATTGGATTTTCTAATAGACTTGGTCATATCCAAATAAACTCGAAGTTGTCTATGCATGTCCAAAGTATGCAGCAGCCTCTCACTGTCAGTTTGTGGAAAGGGGAAAAAAGTAGGCAGATTAACAGACTGATTAACTGATAGCTTATTAACCACCTTCGGCATAAAAGAAGGATTAATGTGCAAGGATGCTCTGTCCTCATGAAAAATCAAAAAAGGAGGACAAGCCATAAAGTCCTGTAACTCAGACACCCCTCTGGCAGAAGTAAGTGCCAATAAAAGAACAGTCTTCCAGGAATAATGTTGCAAGGAAGCTGAAGCAGCAGGCTAAAAAGAAGCCTGAGTGAACTTCTCCAAAACAAACAGGTGTAGGAAGTCACTGAAGAACATAAATGCATTCAACTGGCAGAAAATGGATGCAGGTAAACAGATGGATGGTGTAAAAGATAAGTTCGACTGGGTGCAAAGAAGTTTTGTTTTTGGTAGGCCTGAACATCACCTTGATACCCTACATTATGCAGAGAGCAAATGGTGACATTCAGCATACCTTTTAAGTCTTTGAAAGACTGGCCGGAGATTGGGCTTCTGCAGCAGGGGAATTCCATATAGTTAAGAATACTGCAGCGGTGAATGTAAGAACACAGTATATAGAGTCCAAAAGTATCATTAATATGTAGGAAACATTAAGACTTGATAACATAAACATGTTTTTTTTTTCAGTCTGTGGGTGCAGTTCTCATTTAATGTATAAATACACCAACCAAAAGTGAAAAAGGACTAGAAACAAATCTAACTACCACCTAGAACAAGTAATTACAAGGTGACTCTAAGGCAGACAAGTCAGCTGTGAGGAACACAGACTAAGGAAGTTTCAAAGCACACTAGCAGCAGCTACACCAAGGAAAAAGCAAATACATTTGCAGTGAAGAAATGCAAAAAAAAATGTAATGAAATAATTTGAAAGTACACCACTAGCCTTCAAAAATAGCTTAGAAAAGTGCAATATTTCAATTTAAATGACTTATCTTGGGATGTGGCACCAGATGCAAGCCGAACACTCTGGGAACATAAGTGAGGATGCCTAGTGTTTGAGCTCTGTGGAGCTAAGCCAAGAGCTGCACAAGCACACTGAATTTACAGAAGCAAAGAAAACTAAACCAACTAAAAGCCCTCTGGCCAATGAAACAATCCAACATTAAGCCTCCATGTGTGTTTCACAATTCAGGCAATCCAGGCTACCTTTCTACTGCCTCTACAATTGCAGTTCCAGTCTTCTTAATGCAAAAACACACTTTAGTTAGCCAAAAGTAAAAAGGTACCACAAACAAATCAGACAGCTAGCTACAATAAGTAATTCTCACTTTAAGCCTTCCTGTGTAGTTTCCATCTTGGACAGACCAGGCTACCTTTCTACTACCACCAGAACTTCAGTCCAAGTATTCTTAATGTAAGAACACACTTTTGTTAGCCAAATGTAAAAGGATACTAGAAACAAATCAAACTAGCTACAACAAGCATTTTTCAGTGTAAGCCTCCCTGTGCGTTTCCCAACTCAGACAGATCAAACTACCTGTCTACTGCCACTAGAATTGCAGACAGTTTTCTTAATGTAAAACACACTTTAGTTAACAAAAAGCCAGGAGGTATCATACATAAATCAAACTAGCTACAAGTAATTACAAGGAATACAAAAGGTGGGGGGCGTATCCATATTCATCAAGGATACCCACACCTCCAGGTTAGTGGCACAGCACGATGCTTCAGAGATCATCCACGTGCAACTAACAACGGGCAAAACTGTAATTGAAATTGTAGCATTCTACAGATCACCCGCCATGTCCCAGGACCCCCATTCTGCGTTTCTGGAAACACTGGGAAACAAACGTCCTACCAAACACCCTAATATTGGGTGATTTCAATTACCCAAACATTAACTGGAAGAACTACTCAAGTATTAACTCCCTTGGCCCAACATTTCCTAGGATTTATAAACTCAAACGCCCTGGATCAACTGGCCAACACTCCCAGCAGAGGTAAGAGCATATTGGACCTGGTCAGCACCAACATGGGCGACTTGTTCCACACCGGAGGTCAACCCCTCACTGGTTAGATCCAACCATAAACAAATCACGCTGGATATCCACATTTTGCCCCCACCCCCGGTCAAGGAAACCACCGTGAAAAACTTTTCAAATGCAAGCTTCACGTTACTTAAGACAGAGGTAGAACGTTTCAAAACCCCCATGCTAAAGGATAATGCTGTCCAAGCTGAAAAATCCTTTACTAATGCATTCTATGGGCACCTACAAGAATGCATGGATTGTGCTATCCCAAGCAAAACCAAGACTCACTCCTCCAAGAAAAGGAAACCAGTCTGGTGGACCCCTGCCATAAACAACCTATACAACAGGAGGAGGAAACTAGTACAGAAATGAGCAAAATTTCAAGAAGGGAAGACATCCCTGATCAGTATCAGCAATAAACTACGATCCCTCATAAAATCATCCAAGGCTAGCTTTGAAAGAAAAATTGCAAAGGACTCCAAAGATAACCACAAGGCATTCTTTAGCTATGTCAAGAGTCCAAGTGGTAATCCTCAGATCTGCTCGGAGTTGGTGCAGAATGGCACAAAATACACTGAACCGACCAAGATCGCCAACATCCTGGCAGCCAGGTTCAGTGCAAACTTCACCCCCAACAGGGCCCATAACCATACTAAAAGAATGTAGAGTCCCTGAAATCACAGACACTCAGGTTAAAACAGCCCTCTCCAAAGCCAAAAACACAGCATCAATGGGACTGGACAGTGTCCCAGGCTGCGTCCTATACAAGCTCAAAGATGAACTAACCCCTCACCTAAACATACTGTTCGAACTCAGCCTCTCCACAGGCTACATACCCATAGAGTGGCACACAGCAATGGTTATTCCGCTCCACAAAGGTGGAGCCACAACAGACCCCAGGAACTATCGCCCTATAAGCCTGACTAGCTTGATCTGCAAGGCTATGGAGCGCATCATCATGGAACTCTAACAGAAACATTGGGAACCTCCAAACACTGGACCCTACCCAGTTCGGCTTTATTAAGGGAAGATCATGCCTCCTAAACCTGGTGGACTTCTCTTGAGACAGTTACCAAGGCTATAGATGAGGGAAAGGTGATACACACAGCCTACCTAGACCTCACAAAGGCCTTTGACACCATTCCCCATTCTGGTATTATAGACGAGCTCACCAGCCTGAACATAAACCCCTGTCACAAGATGGGATGCCAACTGGCTCACGGACAGAACCCACATGGTGAGAGTTGCGGGAGCTAGGTCCGACTCTAAACCGGTTACAAGTGGTGTTCCCCAGGGCTCAGTCCTAGGACCCCCCCCCTCCTGTTTGGCATATACTTCTCAGAGGTACAGGCAAGTACAGGAGGACTATGGCTGACCACGTTCGCAGACGACTGCAAACTAGGGGTTATAATCGACTCTCTGGTTGACAGACATCCTCCAAAAGGGTCTCACGGAGACGGATACCTGGTGTCAAAATCATGGCCTCAAGCTAAATGCCAAAGAGTGCGTAGTCATTCTCTTTGGAAAAAACAAAGTACCCACAAGCTACCACACAGGTCGTAGTCCCCTAAATACTGAAGACGTAATAAGGGATCTGGGGACCCAAGTAGATAGTAATCTCTCCTTTGATAATCACATTGCCAAAGTGGTTAGAAAATCCTTCTATGTGGCCCACCTAATCACAAAAGGGTTCGCATCCAGATCAAAAGAGGTCATTGTGCCCCTCTACTCATCACTCATCAGACCCATCATAGAGTACAATGCCCCATTTGGGATGTACCTTACAAGACATCTGCAACAGCTGGAAAGACCACAGACGTACCTCACCAAGAGGATCACTGGCCTCAAATAGACGCCCTATGCAGCTAGACTGAAGAAACTCCAGCTGTACTCGGTTGCATACCACGTACTCAGAGGTGATCTCTGCCTGACATACAAGGCCATGTCCAACCCATAATTGATGGATATGCACCACCTAAAGAAAACCATATCCCCTCGAGCCACACACTCTAGGGATCTAAACCTCACCACAATAAATAGGACATGCTGGAGGGATAGATTCCTGTCCCACAGACTTCCCATTCTTTGGAACAAGATTCCAATCTACATTAGGCAGAGCTCCTCACTAACACTCAAGAAAAACCTTGATGAGTGGATGGGAAACAAAGTTTACCCCGGGGATCACTTCAGTGGCTCTGCTGGACAGAGGCACAGGAAACTAATCTAAGGGGGACGGCGAAAGCCAACACATTCTGGCTAGGCTTATAAATGCCTTCGGGCAGATAGCCTAGTACCTACCTATCAACCTATGAACCTATTATGCAGATTAGGACACACTGGAATGCACAATAGCAAGCACTGCCTGCTGTGGCTTTGATCCTAATTCTAACCCCCCCTCTTAACCCTAAAATTCCCTCCTTAACTCTTAATCCTAAGCTCCTGTAGCTTAACTCTGCTGCTGTTGCTCTATAAGTAGGAATGGAGTCAGTGATGACTAACTGGACAATTTGTTCATCTGGGCTCTTCTGTGAGAGAGCCATCTTTGCTGAAGATTTTAAGGTGACCTAAGTGACAGTTGGTGGTGTGAACACCATAGCATTCTTTTACTTGTGTTTAGGTGGAGACACAAGTTTTGTATGCATCAACAGGAGAGTGGAAGAGTCATCTGCATACTGTATTAGGGTGTCTGGGACACAAAGTGCATCATTAATAAAAACAGGGAAATGTAGATGCATATATTGATCCTTGAGGCATTCCAAATTAAGTTTGACAAAGGTAAATTGAGGTCATCTACTCACCTCACTGACTAGGACAGGTGTTTAGAATTGTAAAGAAGGTGTCAGTAACAAGGTCAATATACAAATCAAATTCAAGGTTATGGCACTCATGCTACTGTATTTGTTTGGGGATAGTGGTATTTCTGCTGTAGGTATATTGATGTTTAGATGAAATTTTCCATGGGACCATCAAAACTGGTGAGTGGTCGCTGAGGGAGTCTATGTTTAAACCTGAGTTGTGGATGTTACTCTTCCAAAGGTGTTTGTCATTTCTGGTTGTAGATGTGAAAAGCTGGGATAACCCACGGCACTGGATTGTTCAAGTGAGTGTATGGGTCTTCTGAGCTTTTTCAGGCAGCATGAACGTCACCCAATGTTTTTGAATTTTATGTTTGGAGAGAGCCAAGGGAGAGTATATTCAGCTACCATATTGTAGGAGATGGGGGGGGGGGGCAGGGGGTGACAACCATCCAAACATTTATGTGTTTTTGCGGAGTTGACTTTTATAGAAATGAACATATTGCAGTCAAAGTGTGTAGTGGATGAAGACAGCAGAAGGTCTCAGAGTAGAGTAGTTCACCTCCACCTGATCCTTTTGTAAGAATGAGTGTTGTATAATATCAAGCATGCTGATTATGCATTTCTGATTTTTTTTTATTTAGATGTTTAGCCTGATTTTATTAACAGTATGGAAGCCTGAGTTTTTCTAAATCATCCAAGCATGTACATTATGGATTTTGTTGCATATGCTTTAAGCATTTATATTAGCAAAGTTTAGCCCCATGTGGGGGTTTCAGGTGGATCAGTGTGGAGGGCAAAGGAGTATTTGGTAGGAAGAAGTAGAGGCCCAGACATTGGGTGTGTGCCATTTAGTTTAGCAGGGATTGTATTTGAGGTTTATACAGAGCTTGTGGTGAAGGTGGGGGTAAGCTAAAGTTTAAAAAAAAAAAAAAAACAGACATTTAATGGGCTGGTGTTTTATGAATTGTTATGGGACACATTTAATGAAATGAAATGACAGCAGAGCCATAGCTGGGCCAATGGCATAATTTTGGTTTGCTAAAAAGCATTTCCACTGGTAAGGCAGGGAGAGCGGAGTATTTTTTATAAGAAAATATTAAAAGGGTTTGTGTTGCTATAAAATATTTATCAGTAATGTATTGGTATACATTTTGTGTCATAGTTGAATGACTGTATTTGGAAGCATGACTATAAGTTTGAGGTAAGACCAGAAGAGTACAGTAGCAAAGTGCAGATGTTACTGTAATACTTTTATTTTTTTTTTATTTATTTAACATTTGTTGACCGGGAATGTCCGACTAGGTTCCACAGAGCCTGTTTTCAGTGGAGGCCCGGGAAGAAATGCTCCAGATGCATGTCTTTGGAATGTGAGAGGAAACCGGAGTACCCGGAGGAAACCCACGCAAACACAGGGAGAACATGCAAACTCCACACAGAAGGCACCTCAGCCGAGAATCGAACCGGAGAACCTCTTGCTGTGAGGCGACAACATTAACCGCTGCACCACTGTGCTTACTTGTGTAAGAAGAGTTACTTTACTAGAATTACTGTATTTATGTATTGGAGTATATTGAGGGAATGTTGCAGTAAGGCACATAGAAGTATTTGCCAAATGGGTGAGTAATGAATTATATTTAAAGATTGTATGGTGGTGAAGATGGGGATGAGGTACATGAAATTTAGGGCTTCAGTGGAGTCAATCATTTAGCACCCCTGATCCAGCAACAGTAATACAGGAGAAGGGAGTTGTATGTTTTGGATAGGGATTGCATACTTGTAGCTCCGCAGGTAGTACAAAATGTCTGCTACCAAAAAAAAAAAAAGATTACTGCCAGAAATATCTTGTTTGGTCATATGCTGTTGTAGACGGTACCATATTCCTTATAGTGGTCTTCTTGGACCTGCTGTAATAGTTACTCAGACTGTTTAAATGGCTTTAATAGCTACAGCTGGTGCTATAAGACCACAGGAGGTGGCTAAAGGGCATAACTAAATGTTGAATGGGGATGTGGGGAGGGGAGCATTCTGTTTTGTGGTCCTTTAGTAATGGAAGACTAGGTTAAGTCTGGGCAGTACACAGCAGTCCATCAGAATTTACAAAGTCTATATACATTAGTATGGAGGGACATGACAAGTGCAGGCAGTGTTCATACTGCATGGATCTATGGTCCTAGAAGTTACTTGGAGAGGAAATCTTCCTATATCACATATTTTCAACAAGTCTTTATTAAACCACAAACAACTTGAATAACATCACTGCAGTACCTAACTACTACATCATAGGAGTTATGACAGGTCCTGTATACACCATCATAGGTAGAGTGAGGTTTATATCAATACTCACAATAGTTTATTGAACAAGAAGTGTAAATAATGCATTACATAATGAGTAAATCATATTCAGTAACAATCAACGAGTGCAAAGAGTCTATAGATTCAGCAAACTGTTGCTCAATTGGTCTCCCTATGGATGTAGGGGGTTTGTAGTAGAATTGTGCTGCTAGCACTGTATGCAGTACAACTGATCAGGTTACATTATGGCATGGACAAGAACAGTAGTTAGAGATCTAACAAGTCACATCCATCACATTTGGGTGCTTCCTACAGAAGCATAGCTGGCTCAGCCACCACCCTGTGTTGGTAGCATGGACTAGCTCTTCAGGTGTAGAGCAAAAAAAAACTACTGTATTGATCCCAGCACTCCCCAAGCTCGAAAAAAAAATAAGCACTCCTTATACTGCCACATCAACACCCCCAGTCATTCAGGTCCCATTTCTGTGCCATCTTCCCTTTTATTTAAAAAAATAAATAAGGATTTTTTCTTATAAACTGTAACAAATAGCTGCTACAGTTTATACCCTGCCTGCGCTACAGCTTTCGTGTTTTAGTTAACATTTTTTTTCTTATGAATTGTACAAATTAAGCAAACAGTTGTTACAGTTTATACCCTGCCTGCATGAAGCACTACAGAGCTCAAAGTTTAATTAAAAAGAAAAAGATTTCTTTCTAACTATTAAACTGTAGCAAACTGTTTGCTACAGTGTGGCAAACAGTTGCTACACTTTAGACCATACACGAAGCACTACACTGTTCAAGTCTGACCACAAATGCAATACTGGCTTTTAAAAGCTGCTATTGGATTAGATATTGGGATCAGTTGACCATGCCCCTTCAAAACTTTGTTCCTAGGGCAGTTTCCCCTCTATTCCTGCCCTAGCTACTCTACTGGCTTCCTAGCAAGAATTAGAACTTTACTACCACTGTGAGCTGCAGTATCTAAACTTTGATGCACTTTCCTTTGGTGTGAATCACTAGATAATTTAGCTTGAAAAAGAAAGCTTTGCACCACAGGAGTTGAACTTGTAACTAGTCCAACTGGTCCTGCAGTAAACACAACAAAATCATTATACCTAAAAGATAGTCCCAAAACATACGACATGAAGTAGCTACTATGTTCCTATGTCCTGTGCATGTGACTACTCAGAGAACCCCTTCTCAGTATTAATAGTAGATGTCCAGTAGCTATCCAGATAAAACACCCTTTGTAAAGCTAAGTTACAGATTTCATTTTTGATATTGTGTAGGATAACTGATCACACCGAGTTATAGTTATTGCAGATGTATTCAATACTAAATTAACCAAACAAAATTTTTCTTAACATACCACCGACTAAGGGCTCCATAGATTTGTGACATTTTCTATCTAAACTAGAAATAGCTGTCTGGAATCAAAGTTTTTATGCCCTCAAAGTGGAAAGAAGGGGATGTCTAAGCATGCTAAGAACTTTAATCTAAACAACACATATCTGAGCCCTAAGTAATTCCAATACTTCTTGGTAGGGCTGCCCTAAAGGAACTGTAGATGATGGAATGAAGCAAATACTGCTGTGTTATTAACAATTTGGGATAAATCTCTTACCTATCAGATTCCCTTATCTGATAAATCTCTTATAGGTTCATAGGTATACACGTGCCAGGCTAGCTGCCCTTGTGGGCTATTTTAAGCCTGGCCAATTTCCCTTTTTTTCTGATAAACATCTTTATTAAAGCATCACATATGATATAGGCAATCTTACATTTATATAAATGAAAAAGAAACAAAATGACACCACTTTAGTCGCAAACAGTTTACATCACAGACACCATTGAAACAATTATACATTATTTATAAGCTGTCCAGTCACTGTCAGTTAAGCATTATATGGCTCATTCAAATCCTGCCTCTTAAACCTTGCTCCTGCTCTGCATATATTGTTCCAATTCCCATTTTTTTCTATGTAGTTTGCTCCCTCCCTTTTCTAAAGATCCCAATTCCAGTTGTTTTATCTGTGTTACTATATTCACTACTTCTAGTAAAGCTGGTCTAAACTTTAATATCCATTTTCTAGTTATTCCTTTTTGGCAGCCGCCATTATTAGACTCAGCAAAGCTTTACTATGTCTAGGCAATTCCGATTCTGTATCATAACTCCAAAAAATCATCTCCCAAGTCAATCCAATCTGCTCACCCAGCATCTCCGACAGAGCGGTCTGCAGGGAATCCCTAAAGTCTGACAGCACATTACACTCCCAAAAAATATGTTCCCTGCCACCTCTTTCTTGCCCATCACACCTCCAACATTTGCTATCCACCTGATGAAAAATTCTTGGGAGTCTGGTGTAAACACTTCCAAGCAAAGATCCTAAATCTTCTAGACTTTGTTGCATATTTGGGAGATGTACCTATATCCTCAGTGTCTCTTTGTGAATTGCTTATCCAATCTCTCTTCCCAATCCTTTCTAAGCTCCTATAGTTGATTCTTATAATTATCATGCAGTATTTTATATGCTTTACTAATTACTCCTTTTTTAACAGCAGCTTCTGTTCTAGAATCTATTAAAAACTACCAGTGCTGGTCTTTCAATTCAGGAGCCCCATATTTCTTTCTCTTTGCCTATACTCTGATATCAATCCTCGATAGGGAAGGCAATCTCTAACCTGCAGTCCAAATAAATTATTGGCCACTTCCCATTCTATTACCTTTCCATTTCTAGTTATTAGCCCCCAATACCTTGGTTCCTTTGCCAATTTTGTCCAATAAATACAGCCCCCCTCTTTTCTATTATATATATCCCTGGCCACAGTCATCCCTACCGGCAAAATCTCTCTTCTCGATTCTCATGCTGGTTTGGTTCTTATACTCCCAGCTATTTTACAAATATAATACTATGATTGATTTTTGTTGTTCTGTATCCAATGTCCCAATCTCTCCTTATTTCTTGAGCTTCCTCCCTGTATCAGCATCATTCCTTTCCACTTTGAATTATAGTTTTCTGCTTGTGCTACGTACAAAACCCTTAACTGTGTTGCTGTAAAATACCCCACAAATTGGGTAATCCTAGTCCGCCTTGTTCTATTTAAAGAATATCTTCCCTTACCAGATAAAATCCTTCAACTCTTTTTTAATTGCTATCCACAGCTTCTCCTCTGGTTGATAAAATATGCCTGACCTGTGTATAAGACTAAAGGGACTAAAACATTGTAGTGCTTTGTATCTTAGTATCCATATCACAAAGCTTCCAGTTTCTCAATTTTTGTATTATCTGTTTAGTCTCTTCCCACATATCCTTAGCTGCCACAAGAGTCATTTCTAATCCATACTCCTAAATACTTCATTTTATCATGTCCCCATAAATATGGATATTCTTGGACCAGTTCCTGTGTGGGTAGATAATTTACTGCTATTGCCTTTGTTTTAGCTTCATTAATTTTGTATCCCAAGAAGATTTGAAACTGTCTTAAAATTTTACACAGTACTGTAATGTCCCTTTCTGGTTTTGTCATGTATAAAATATCATCTGCAAACAAAGCCAGCTTTTCCCTGACTTCCATACCAATTATATCCTTGAATTTCTGAATCCCTTACTTTTTTTTTGCCAGTGGTTCTAAATACAATGCAAACAACAAAGGGGAAAGCAGAAAACCCTGCCTGGTTCCTCTACTCAAGCAGAGATTATTGAAGAGGACCCCACCCACCTTAATTAGCACCTCAGATCCCTCATATAGGTTCATACTAGGCTATTCTTCTAAACAACCTTATTATTGTATCAGGGAAAGCAAATGCTTCCACTGCCTGCTTATGAAATCCCAGTCTACTCTTGTCAAATGCTTTCTCAGCATCAAGACCCGCCAATAAAAATGATACTTTCTTACATTCTGCTTTCCTCTGGATCATCAGTGTTCTGTTAATATTGCCAAATGTTTGCCTCCCTTCCACAAAACCACACTGATCCATATCTATCAATTTTGGTATCACTTTTGCCATTCTTTTAGCCATTATAGACATAAACACTTTATAATCATGGTTTAGTATTGAAATGGGCCTCTATGAAAGCTGGATCCGATGAATCTTTACCCTCTTTAGGTATTACCATTACCACCGCCTTCTTCCAAATGCCGGTATTTCTCCCTACTCTTAAAATACTGTTAAACAAAACATTCCAGATAGGAATACCATCTCTTCCGTGGGACTTTCCTGTAGATTGGTTATACATAGCCATTTTATCTCATCCCTTCTTATCCTGTTAGTAACTGAGCCTCATCTACCTCTAAAGTGGGCATATTTAATTCTTCCATAAACATTTCCATTTGTACTTTTTCTCCATATTTCTCTGCTTTATACAAACTTTCATAAAATTTCCAAAATATTTCTAATACTTCTACAGGATCTCTTGTTATCTTCCTTGTTATAGGCTCCCTAAGCTTGGTAACACCCTTTCCACTTTCTGTTGCCTGAATTGTTGTGCTAAACGTTTTTGTGCTCTAGAATTATTATCAAAAAACAACTGCTTAACAGCAATATTTCGAAACTCGTGCATATTGTCAAAGTAATCCCTTATTTTCTGTTTAGCAGTCTGCAGTTGCTCCTTTTCTTGTTCTGAGAGATTCCCTCTGTTTTGCAATACTTGAACATTTGTCACTCCCTCTAAATAATTTTGGTTACGGTTTAACCATATCTCCCTTTCCTTTATTTCTCCCTTAGTTTTAAACTCCACTTTAATTTTATCCCACTAGTTAGCTATGTTTGCAGAATAAACATTTTATCCTCTCTAGGAGCTACTGAATTAATTCTAAAACCCATTCCTTGAATTCCTCTCTTTTCAACCAATAGGTGGAAAGGCACCAGTGTTTCATTTTTATTTTAGTTATTATTGGCACATTATCTGAAATAGTTACTGGGTGCATTTCAAGACCTTCAATTAAATGCACACATTCCTGTGAGATATAAAATCTATCTAGCCTAGCCCAGTTTTTGCATCTCTGTAATATGTAAATTCACTCCAAACTCCTAGTACTGAAGTCACATTTTCCATGTCAAACATTTCCATAAATGTCTTAAAAAGCTACCCTCCTTTGTTTATTTTCCCTTCTACAACCCCAAACACATCTTCACTGTTGCAAACCAAATTGCAGTCTTCACCTATAAGTAATATTCTTTACTGAAAGCTGATTATTTCTCCGAGTTTTATAGCCATTGTAGCAGTTATCTATATATCTCCATTATAGCAGTTTTAGGGGGGATGTAAATGCATGCCAGTGTAATCCTCCTCCCTAGCCAGTAACCCCTTAGTGCTATGCATCTTCCATTTTTATCTTTTTCTTCTATCACTACTGGAGCCCCTCTTGCAATAAATATAAGTCCTCCTCTTTTCCTTTGCCCCAGATAATCCACTAAACAACAAGCCTGAAAACCTTTATCAAATTCACATGTTCAGTTCTTTACAGGTGTCTCTCCTGTTGCATAGCTATTTGCACTCTACATTTTTTTAATATAATTCACTACTCTTTTTATGTTTATCTGTAAGACCATTCAGATTGAAAGATATTAACTTTTAGTTATGTACTTACCATAACTTCAGATGTATGGGATCCATCTCGCCTACATTCATAACTGATGGGTTCGGAGCCGATCCATCGGCTCCGACTCGGCCAACTAATACACTAGAACGAAGTCTCTTATTGGCTGGGCTACTCCCTATCCCAGGATGCACTACACCTGCTTCCCCAGATCTTGTTTGTTCGCTTTCATACATCCATGCAAACACAGAAAAAACTAGTAGTCACTACAACCAACTAAAGTTCTTCAAGAGAAGATCTCCAAATGGAACTCCATCTCCTCTAAATCCGAATGGAAGGGGGAAGGAGGGTGGATGCGATATGAATGGCGAGATGGATCCCATACATCTGAAGTTATGGTAAGTACATAACTAAAAGATGTAATGGGATCCTATCTCGCCTACATTCATAACTGATGGGACAGCGTCCCTAGCACCTATATCCCGGGTGGCTCATTGGAAAACACTCCTGAGAACTGTGGAACCAAAGGAAGCCCTGCCTCGAGAAACCACATCCAATTTGTAATGAGAAATGAAAGTGTGCGGAGAAGTCCAGGTAGCTGCAGCACAAATATCATCTATTGATAATTTGGAGTGAAAAGCTACAGAAGTAGCTATTGCCCTGGTAGAATGAGCCTTGACTGGAAAGGGAAGCTCTTTGTTAGCTTGTGAATAAATGAAAGAGATACAATCTTTAATCCATTTAGCTATGGAGGTCTTAGCTACTGGTTGACCCAATTTGTTCATTGCAAAGGAAACAAACAATTGATTTGATTTCCGCGTCTGAGCAGTTCTATTCAAGTAAAAACGCAGTTGTCTATGGACGTCCAATTGATGCAAAATATATTCTGCGTTATTAGAGAACTCTGGAAAAAACACAGGGAGCTCTATAGTTTGTTGAATACAGAAAGAAGAGGCTACCTTTGGTAAAAAGGAGGGGTTTAATTTCAAGGACACTCTATGCTTGTGAAAAATCAAATAGGGAGGATCAGAACAAAGAGCTTGAAGTTCTGAAACCCGCCTGGCGGAAGTTATGGCCACTAAAAAGGCCGTTTTCCAGGACAGAAATTTCAAATCGCAGGTAGCAGCTGGTTCGAAAGGGCGGGCAGTTAGGGCAGCAAGAACCATATTCAAGTCCCAAGGGGGGACAGGATGAGATATTGGAGGCCTAAGGAGCCATGCTCCTTTAAGGAAAGCCTTACAAAGTTTGTGAGACATCAATGAAGGTTCAAAGGAAGCATGAAAATTTGAGATAGCCGCTAGCTGAACCTTAATGGTAGAAACTGAAGAGCCCAACTGAAAAAGGGAGGCCAAGAAATTCAGAACCTCCGATACTGGTGCAGTAAGGGGGTCTATACCCCGTTCCTGAGCCCAGAAGGCGAACCTTTTCCATTTGCTGGAATAAAGTTTGACAGTGGAAGGTTTATGAGAAGAAGACAATATGTGGATCACGTCCGAGAAAGAGAATTGTCTCGGACTAAGGATGGAAGTGGAGTAACCATGCCGCCAACTTCAAAGACCTGAGAGACGGGTGAAGCCGTCCTGACTGATGAGTCAACAGGTCTGGCACCGGGTCCAGAAACCATGGACCTTCTACCGCATGCCTCTGTAGGAAAGGGAACCAAACTTGACGAGGCCAGTGCGGGGCAATCAAAATCATCTCGCTCTCCAGGTAGATGGCCTTCTGTATTACCCTTGGTAGGAGGGGAACCGGAGGGAAGGCATAAAGAAGACCGGGGGGCCAAATGTGGGTCAGAGCGTCCCTGGGAATCTGTCCCTGGGAGGGGAACAGTGTGAAGAACTCTCTGCATTTCGCATTGTGAGGGCTGGCAAACAGATTGCAGCAAGGGAGGCCCCATTTGGCGAAGATTTTCGCAGCTACTCTCTGGTTGAGGGACCACTCGTGGGGTAAGAGAATGGTTCTGCTTAATCTGTCCGCAATCACATTGGATTTCCCCGGTATGTGCGTTGCCATTAGAAAGCGGTTGGTAGCTACCGCCCAGTGCCAAAGTCTCATGGCTTCTCTGCACAGTGGGTAAGATCTGGTTCCACCTTGCTTGTTTATATACCAAACTACCGACATGTTGTCGGAAAGGATAGCAATCGGACCCTGCGGGAGAGCGTGATGGAGAGCTTGCAGCACCAAGAGTGATATCTCATTTCCAGGATATTGATATGCAAATGCGTTTCCTGGATTTGCCATGTGCCTTGGACCGACCTGTCCAGGTAATGACCCCCCCACCCTACCTGGGAGGCGTCCGTAGTCACAGTGGCAACGGGACGTTGAGGAATAAAGGGTCGCCCCTGATCGAGATTGGATTGGAGGAGCCACCAACGCAGATCCCGACAGCAACTCTCCGTGATCATGACTAAATGGTTCAAGGGAAGTTCCTGATAGGACCATTGAACCGACAGAAGCCATTGTAATATTCGCATGTGAAGTCTGGCTAAAGGGACTAAGAGTATGGTTGACGCCATCGAACCCAACAGTTGCAGAATCCGATGGGCCGGGGCTCTTGATAGGGGAAGACAGGATTTGACTTGGTCTTGTAGAACCTGAATTCTTGCTGCCGGTAAAAAGGCGCGCATTCTTTTTGTGTCTAAGTCTGCGCCTATAAAAGTAATACGCTGAGATGGCTGTAGTACAGATTTCTGCCAATTGAACGTAATCCCCAAGAAACGGCCCAAGGTGAACGTGGCGTTGAGCGCCTGGAATAGTAGATGCTCGGAGGTGGCAGTAAGGAGCCAGTCGTCTACATATGGAAACACTTGGAATCCCAGACTCCTCAGGTGAGCAGTCACCACTGCCAGACACTTGGTGAACACCCTGGGGGCTGTGGTGAGACCAAAGGGCAGAGCTCGAATTGGAAATGACTGACTCCAAGGCGGAAGCGTAAGTGTCTCCTGGACTCTTGAGCTATCGGAATGTGATAGTAAGCGTCCTGGAGATCTATGGAGCACATCCATGCATCTTTCTCCAGCAATGGAAGAATGGATTGAAGGGTGACCATTCGGAATTTGGACTTTTGCACAAAACGATTCAATGAACTGAGGTCCAAAATGGGCCTGAAGTCCCCTGTCTTTTTTGGTACCAAAAATAATCTTGAGTAAGTTCCTGATCCGATCTGGTCGGTGGGGATAGGCTGGATAGCTCCTTTTTCTAGCAGCTTTGAAACCTCTATTGCTGCCTGATCCCGCTGACTGGGTGGTACGTCCGGGATTTCCTTTAAGGAAAGGGGGGGCTTGTTGAAGGGGATGATATATCCTCCGGTAATAATGCGAAGCACCCACTGATCGCTTGTTATGGATTCCCAAGCTTGTGGGTGCGCCGCAAACCGACCCCCGACTGGCTCCGGAGTTGCACAGTCGGGCAACAACTCAGGGATGCTGGTTGTATGAAGAACCACGAAAGGAATCGCGGTCTCCAGAGTTACGGGGGCCTCTGCCACCTCTGGGGTGGCGTCTTCCAGAATTCCCCCCCCCCCCTGCCTCTGGAGGGGGAATCACTGGGTGGAGTAGGGAAAGACTTCTGAGATTTTCTGAACCACATTTTCCCTCCTCTCTGAGCCTTGGGGTAAGGCCTAGAAGGAACGGAAAAACGGGCCCCAACGGCAGTCAAAGTCTTGCCCTCTTGCTCGCACCGAGTTAGTGTGTCCTTCACCTTGGGTCCAAACAAAGATGACCCATCAAAGGGGGCGTCGGCGAAGGAAGACTTGAAGGCCTCCGCAAATGAACACAAGCGTAACCAGGCGTGTCTCCTGAGGGCAACGCCCTTTCCCGCTGCTCTACTCGCCCCTTCGGCCGCATACGAAATGAGCCTCATGGACGAGTTCACGATGGATAACAGGGTAGTCATCTGGGCGCCAACAGTAGGGGCCAGCGCCTCAGGTAGATTACCAGTGAGGGAGTTATTTAGCTCTTTAAGGAGGTCCCTTTGGAGCCTAGTAAAATGACAAATAATTCAGCGACCGTAAGGTAAAGGCCGCTGACGACAGGGTACGCTTCCCGTACCTATCCATGCTCCTAGAATCCTTATTAGGAGGGTAGACAGACGTTGAAGCCTCTGCCACGTCCTGCTGTGTGGCAGAAGCCACCACCATAGCATCTACTGGAACACCTTTCGTCAGAAATTCTTTCTGGGGGGGGGGCTGAGAGAAACTTATTGGGTCTCGCAGGCACC
Source organism: Protopterus annectens (assembly GCF_019279795.1). NCBI lineage: Eukaryota > Metazoa > Chordata > Ceratodontiformes > Protopteridae > Protopterus > Protopterus annectens. The sequence goes on along the minus strand of NC_056736.1, from coordinate 580,128,833 downwards.
GGTTCCACAGAATCTGGATGTTCCCACGCCCTTCGAGAAACCAAATCAAGGAGTTCATCGAAGGGCGGAGACACCCAGGAGGCGGAGGGCTGGGCCCCGAAGGCCTTGAGGAAGACTGACTCCTCAGCTGAAGGGGGTTTGGCCTGCCAATCTCCTCTCTGTCTCAGAATCTCCAGGATATCTGAGAAAGAGATATCATCCGAAGATGATTTGGGGGACCCTTCTGAGTCATCGAGGTCAGTATCCGATGTAACAGACTCATCTTGGGAGTCCACGTGCTTCCTCTTGCACAATTTCTTCCGTGGGGGCTCGTCCGAAGCAGTTTCGGACGGACCCCCCGGAAGAAGGGAACGATGGGAGTATCCTCAGGCCCTGGGGCCCCGCTGCCGGGGGACTGCAACACAACAGAAGCACCAGTCTCCAGATCTAGGGATGGTGAGGTAAAAGCCTGCTGAGCCGGCAAAGGCATGGCCAGCGCGGTCCTCATGGCCTCAAAGGCCGGACCTCCAGACTCCCTGGAGGTCACTGGTCTAGAGGCCACGATGGCACTGGGAATTCCAGCAGCCGATGCTCTGAGGGGAAGACTAGGCACTGAGACACCCAGCTCCAAAGTGTTCCCCTCGGGCCCGACTGAGGAAGTCCCAGTACCAAACCCTGAACCCGAGGACAGGGTAGGAACCATAGTCGGAGCCGACAGACCTCGAAGGGGTCTCGGCTCCGACCGTATGGCTCCGCATTGTTCCACCATCACCGACTCCAACGGTTCCGAGGAGGTTGGAGGAGGAATCGAATGTGTTGGAGGGGGGATCGGCTCCGAAGCCAACTGGGCTGGAGCCGAGACTATTTTAGCAAAAACTGGAGACTGGAAAAGCCTCTGTATCACTCTAGCCAAATCCTGATCAGACAATTTCGAAGATTTAGAGGAGGTAGACAGACGAGAAGACCTTCCTCTCGGCTCCGAGAGAGTAGGGGACCGGCTCCGAAAAGGCTCCAACACTATCGGCGCCGGTTCCACAACAGCATGGACCACCATCGGCGCCGAAGGAGCTTTCTTCGGAGCCGAGGGGGAAGAGTCTGAGCTGCACACCTCCACCGGCTCCGAAGCCATTGGAACCGATGGAAGTGATTCGCCTCTCGATACTCCAACCTGCGGCTCCGAGACTAATGGAGCCGAGGAAGGAGGTATCGAGGCAGACCCTTCGACCCTCGGCCCCGAAGTCAGTGGAGCCGAGGAAGAAGAGGTCGACTTTTGCTTTTTAGCAGTCGGTTCCGACGGACTTGTCGGAGCCGACGATCTTTTCTTTTTGGATGTAACAGGAGGCTCTAAAGCTTCTTCAAAGGAGGGCTTAATAAGACCCTTCAAGATGAGTTTATTTTTTGCGCTCTTGAAGAACCCTAGAGGAGAAAGCATGACAGACACTACATGTCTCCTGTAGATGTTTAGGCCCCAAACAGTACACGCAAATGGAATGACTGTCTGTAATAGACATTTTGTAACTGCACCGAGTGCATTTCTTAAATCCTGACTTCTGCTCCTTTGACATAATAAAGTAGAAAAAATATGACCAGCAGTATAACTGACAAAGCTTGCGCTAAGTATAGAGCGCGAGAAACCAGGCACGAGCTCTGAGAGGAAAATTTACCTCACAAGAGAACACAGTGAACACACACACACCACAAAAAACAAAGGTCCAAAGCCCTCTAATTTAAACGGGCTTAGCCCGAAGAAAAGATAAATTTAACACCAACACTCAAAAAATAGGGCAAAGGCCCTCTAACTTAAACGGGCCTTGCCCGACAGCGAAATAAAGTACCAGTATTACTTCAGACACAAAGTTATACACTAAAATACACTCTTTACAGAAAGTAGCTGTTAAAACAGCTGTTTTATGAATATTCAGAGGAAACAACCCAAGGTCAAAGACCAGTAAAGGTAAAATAAACCACTTAGCTCCAGCCAAGTCGAGACCACGTCCAGCTTGTAAAGCGGCAAACGAGATCTGGGGAAGCAGGTGTAGTGCATCCTGGGATAGGGAGTAGCCCAGCCAATAAGAGACTTCGTTCTAGTGTATTAGTTGGCCGAGTCGGAGCCGATGGATCGGCTCCGAACCCATCAGTTATGAATGTAGGCGAGATAGGATCCCATTACATCTATAATTTTCTTATACAGTTATTACCACCTTTTCCATATAACTTCTTAATAGTCTGTGGCTTCATCTCAGTGGTGTGCAGGTCCCTAATTTACTGATTTTTTTAATAGCTTTTCACTTGTACTCAACATTTAAACTGCATTTACCTCACTTGGAAGGGCTTTCTATGCTGCTGTAACTTATTTGTTGGACTTTGGTTTTAAGAGCAAAGTATCTTCCCGTAGGGACTGCTTCTACCTTCTTTACAGATACTGCTCCCACTCCTGGAATAATGCTTGTGCTCTTCTGCATAGACAGTTTTAACTAAAGTATGTTCCAAGCTCGTACCACAAATTAGTCTTACTTTGTCTACTGTAAAGGATACCTGCATACCACGGAGATCTCCCCAACACTCACTTGTTTGTTAAAAACCTTCCCTCTTTGTCTCTCTCTCCCATCAATAAGTTAGTCACTACCCTAGTGTCAAACTCTCTTAGTTAGCTATACTCTCTTGTTTTCTGTTTGTGGTTTTCTTTTAACTGTTTTTATCTTGCTGTGAATACCTGTGTACACCTCGCTATAACATCTCTTCCTTCTCCGTCTACTCCTCCCCACCTCTTCTACTTACCTGCTGACTCTCACTGTGTGCTCCTTGCTGTTTCCCTCCTGGCCTGCTGATTTTTTTTTTTTTTTTTGCGGTGACTGCCATTTCCTGGCCTAGAATACCCCTATACTTTCTGGTCTATCCCACTCTGCATATACTACATTTCTCTGCATCCCACTCTCTCTCACCCATAATCCTCTGGGGGCATTTAAACCTCTTAGTGTTTCTGTGCCATCTTTTTCTCTTCCCAATAATCTATGGCTTCATCTCAGTAGTGTTCAGGTCCCTAATTTACTCATTTTTAACAGCGTTTCACTTGTACTCTGCATTTAAATTTTATTTACCACATTTGGAAGGGGCTTTGTATGTTGCTGCAACTTATTTGTAGGACTTTGGTAAGCACCTTAACAACTATTTTCCAAGTCATGGCTTGGATGAGTTATTGATGCCTCATGCCACACAAGTGAAAGGCTGTACATAAATTGAAATAGGTTACTTTAGCTGCATTTGAACATATTTCTACTCAAATAGCAATTGCTCTATTGTACACTGTTACCATATTTCTGTAGATTTCTGTTTGTATCTCTTTAGCAGAGTTAACTGGTGACAGTGGGTATGTAGACTCTAGTTACTGCATTATTGGGCATTGACCTTACAAAGTGACTGCTTTATGGCATGACCTCAATGTCAAATACTTTAGTAGTAGCCTTGTGGATGTGAAGGTAAGATCATTGTTTTTTATTTAATTCTAAGTTCAGTTACAGTGAGACTGCCAATTGTTATAACTGCTGAACCTGGCTTGTACAATTCAAGAGTTATTCTAGCTGCAATGAATGTTAAAGTATAAAACTTCTGCTTAGTTACATTCTTATATCTCAGTTACTTGGATTACCTCAACTACAAAACGGCACAAGCATATTACTACAACTACAGCAAACATTCTTATCGTCATAGTTGTTCTAACACCAAGACATATTGGCTAATAGTTTACCACTTTTATGTGAAAGTGCTATACTGGAAATAAGTCATTGAACTTGTATGTCATTTACTGCTCTAATCTGTGAAGTTAACATATGTTTTTATATAGTTATTTATTTTCATATTTTATCTCAACTAACTCCTCTCTAGCTGTTATCAGTAGTTGCTTATAGTACCTCTGTTATTTTTGGATTTCCCTAACTTTTATACTCAACACGCTCTCCTCCCTCCTTTTCCCCCTAGGTTTTAAGAGCGAAGGGTCTTCCCTTCCAGACTGCTTCTACCTTCTTTACAGATACTGCTCCAACTCCTGGAATAACACCTGTGCTCTACTGCATAGCCAGTTTAAACTAAAGTATGTTCCAAGCTCGTACCACAAATTAGTCTTACATCATCTACTGTAAAGTATACCTACATACCACTGAGACCCCCCAACACTCCCGTTTGTTAAAATCCTTGCCTCTTTGTCACTCTCTGCCATCAATAAGTTAATCACTACCCTAGTGCCAACTTTCTTAGCTATACTCTTGTTTTCTGTTTGTGGTTTCCTTTTAACTGTTTTTATCTTGCTGCAAATACCTGTGTATACCTCGCTAAACCATCTCTTCCCTGTCTACTCCTCCCCACCTCTTCTACTTACCTGTTGACTCTCACTGTGTGCTCCTTACTGTTTCCCTCCTGGCCTGCTGATTGTTTTTTGTGGTGACTGCCATTTCCTGGCCCAACCCGCTGCATTTGGGTTCACTCTGCTCCCCTACCCCCATTCTCACCCACCCCCACTTTCATTTAATTTATACTGGCCACACCTTGTTTCCAACCCCACACACTCTCCCCACTTATCCAGTCACAGCTGTCTCCTGTAAACTTCCTACCACCCCTCTCCAAATACTTCCTATCCCTCTCATACATCCACTAAAATCAATTACTGTGTATACCTACCCACATCACAACCCCTCCCTCACAGCATCTTACCATATCTCCAGGCTTTTACTCTACCTTCACTTAACATATTAATGCTTCCTTCTTGCTCACTGCTCTCTACCTTGTAAATTAATCTCTCCTTAATACTCTGTATTCATCATTTTCATCTTAGTTCTCACCCCTCTCCTTCCTAGTAAATAATCTCTTCTCCACACATGGTTACCTAGCTCTCTGTCATCCTTCTACTATCATTATTTCATTTCAAACAATGCCCTCCTCTACCTCACATCAATCCTGCTTATATGCCTCTCTTTACTTACCTCTTATCACAAATACCTTAATTTTTTACATTTATCCCCAACCTACACTTTTCCTGTATTCCATAAGGAAACCTCCCTGCCTTTCCTAATCTGCCTCTCTCTTTGACTCTTCCTCCACACATCTCATCAAAATAGAAATATTTCCAAAAAATGAAGATTACGCTCAATAGGGTAAATGCCTCATTGTTAAAAATAAATGTAGTAAACCATCCAAACAATGAGGCAACAACGAGGCAAACAAGCAGCTCAAAATTAATAAAAATTAATAAAATACACCATAAAAGTTTATTGCACAATAAATTGGTAAGCGCTTTCACTATATAGCTTCCTCAGACCTTCTAGCTAAGAAACACTTCAAACAGTTTATAAAGAAATTTAAATTTAACACAACCAATCAGGTGCTTCACAACATTAATACATTAAAATATTAATTAAAAGCTGCTACATAATTTAAAGTGCTATATATAATAACAAATGATGACATAAATAAATAAATACATCCAAAAACATATATAAATATATATTTAGATATATAATTCAGCTATTAAGTTTCCTACTTTTTAACAAAGATTTTATTGAGGCTCACTCATAGAGTCCTTTTACCTACATCAGCTCGTAGGGCAATGATCCAGTTAACTTTCCTACCTTCCGTAAAATTCTTGAGGTCTCCCGTCCCTAATACTAGGTTTGATGATTTCAGTAACTCTAAACTTAAAACTATGATGCTCCCCCATTTGTAAAATGTGTGTAGATAGTGCATTACAAGTGGAATGGGTTCTAACACTATAAGGGTGTTCTCTAATTTATTTTATTTATTTATTTATTTTACATTTGTTTACCGGGCTAGTCCAACTGGATACATTTCCATTTTCAGCAGAGGCCTGGGGAGAAAAGCTCCACATTGAAGTTAATACAAACAAGTCATTTACATAAAGAAAGTAAGTAGTTAGTGAAATACCAACAGAAATAAGGTTTAATCTAGATTCAATTAGTTGAAAAAAATATATATTAGTAAGGACATTTACTCTAATTTTCTTTACAGTACAAGATAGAGGAGTTTTACTTTAGTAAAACATTCATGAAGAGTCTAATTAATTAAGTAAGTATAAACCATAGAGAGTTCTATATAAATTCATAACAGAGGCTAATTAACAAGGGTGATTTAGAGAATGTCTACTCAAGGAGAGTGAGTAGAGAGAGGTGAGAGAGGGTGATTCAGAGAAGAGTAATTAGTAGAGTCATAAGATTAGTCAGGATTGATGCATGGGCATAGCCAGAGTGTTTTTAGATGTTGTTTGAGCTTTTGTTTAAAGAGGAAGGGTGACGAGGTAGAAGATTCCAGTATTTACCTATGGTGTTGGAGAAAAGTGAATCACCTGCTATGTTATTGGACTTGCTTAACTTCACAAGACGTTTATTAGAGGAGCGTAAAGAATTTAGGTTGGAATAGGGAGAAATAAGGTCAGAAAGTATAGGAGTATTTTTTGGTTGGTAAAATATCCTATGAACAAAGGTAAGTTGTGAGAGTAATAGTGTATTTTTTAGTTCAAGCCAGTCTAGTTGTTGTAGATTCAGACAGTGGTGAGTTCTAAATGGGTTTCCGGTGGCAAATCTAGCAATGCTATAGTATGCATTTGCTAGTTTAGTGAGGTTATTTTTCTTTAGGTTAGTGTATATGGATGAGGCATAAAGAAGAGTAGAAATAAGATGAGAGTGTGCAAGTGTGATTTTGGCCTGTGGAGTTAAAAAGGTTTTAATTCTATATAAGGAGCCGAGTTTTCTATTTACAGTTTTAATAGTGTTATTAATGTGATTATCAAAAGTGAGGTTATTGTCAATTGTAATACCTAATAGCTTGGTAGTAGAGTCAGGGGCTATATGTGCGCCATTGTTGGAAGTAATAGAGAAGTCTATGAGGGGAGTTTTAATATTAGGCCTAAAGAGCAGGAGTTTGGTTTTATTGGCATTCAAAAGGAGGCAGCGTTTCAAGAACAATGCCTCAACTGTGCTAAATACATTCTGTGTTAGGGTTTGTAGTTCAGGGGAAGTGTTTGCAGAGCATATGAGTGTTGAGTCGTCTGCATATTGAATACATGTAGCTTGAGGTATTGCTGCATGTAAGTCATTTATGAATAAAGAGAAGAGGAGAGGTCCTAGGATGGACCCCTGTGGGACTCCAAGAGAGACTGGTAGAAGGGATGAAAGAGTATTATCCCAGAGAACTGCCTGTTGCCTGTTATTAAGGTAGGAAGTGAACCACTGAATAACTTTGGTATCTAGAGAGAGGGATTCAAGGATTTTTATGAGCATATTATGGTTTACCATGTCAAAGGCTTTTGACAGGTCTCTAAAGAGTGCTGATGACAGAATACTATTATTGCGGTTTCTATTTATACACTCGGTAAAGGATAGGAGAGCTGTTGTAGTACTATGAAATGGCCTAAAGCCATGTTGGCAGTTGGCTAGTAAGTTATATTGAGTTAAGTGGTGCATTAGTGGATGATGAATACATTTCTCCATAATTTTTGCTAAGGGTGATGAGTGCAATAGGCCTATAGTTAGAATAGTCATTTGAGCTACCTCCTTTATGTAAAGGAATTATGTGGGAAATTTTCCAGATAGCAGGGATGGTACCTTCACTGATGGTTCTATTTATAAGGAGAGATATGGGATAGGCAACTTCTTCAGCTGCTTTTTGAAGGTATTCAGATGGTAACTGATCTGCAGAAGGGGTACAAGGTTTGAGTTTTTGGATGAGTTTTAGGATGTAAGAAGTAGAGATGGGTTGTAGTTGGAATATAGGGAGATTAGTAGATGTACCAGTAGGAAGGTTAGATTTGTCTATTGTGAGATGACTTGCTAGTGAATTAATAGTGTCTGTGAAAAAGGAGTTGAAGGCATTGGCAGTTTGATGTGAGGTATTCTTTTCGGGCCCTGAAGGTGAAGGTGTACTAGAGTGGCCTGGGTGTAGGAGTGAATTTAGGGTTGACCAGAACCTCATGGGGTTGTTATGATGAGTTTGCTGTAGTTTACAGTAATAGTTCTTTTTATCTGTAAAAACAGCTTTTTTAGTGCTATTTCTTAACTGTCTAAAGGCTTGTTGGTCTGAAGTTGTTTTTGTACTTCTCCATTTAGCCCAGGATTTATTCCTAAGTAGTATTTTCTGTTTTGTCTCTTTGGACAGCCAGGGGGCAGGTTTAGATTTAACTCTGATAGATCGTTTTGGAGCATGTTGGTCAAGGATTGATAGGAATTTGGTATTGAAATATGCGATGGCATCTTCCAGGGTTAGGGTTTTTAGAAGATTCCATTTACAGGCTTTTAATTCATTTTTGAATAATAATGGGTTGAAGTGTTTCTTGCTACGTGAAACCCTGTAGGTAGGGATGTAATTAATTTCACTCTTTTGTCTTATGATGTAAGTTAAGGAATGATCACTTACATCATCAGGCAAAGTTCCTATTGTATATGTTTGTTGCTGTTTGTTAATAAGAATCCAATCTAAAATACTTTCTTTGTTATTGGGTTTATTGATTCTTGTGGGATTAGTGATTAGCTGAGTAAAGCCATGAAGATTAATGTGAGATGAAGGATTATTTGTATTAATAGAGGACCAATCACAGTTAAAGTCTCCTAAAATGATTGTTTCTTGTGGGTAGGAAGAAGATATCCAGCTTAAGATATTCTCAATTGTAGTGTAATTATTGCCAGGGGGTAGGTAGATACAGATGATATAAATAGATTTTTTAGGGTTACGTTGTAGTTTAGAGGTAAGGATCTCGGCTTTAACATCTTTTAGTGGATTGGAAGGTTGTGCAGTGATTTTTAGTCCATTTTTAAACAGTAGTGCTACTCCTCCACCCTTACGTTGTGTGCGGTCCATTCTCAATATGTTATATCCAGGGGGAAGTATTGTATTATCTTTAGCCAAGTTTCAGTGAGACAAAAAATATCAAAGGAGTGAGTATCAAGGAGGGCATGGAGATGAGCAATCTTATTGTTAATACTGAGGATATTGAGGTGTCCAATAAGTAAGGCATTAGAGACAGTGGTAAGTACTGAGGGGATAGTGTATGAGTTGTTGTGAGGTAAATTAGTGGAATTATCAGTTGGTCCTGGATTGGGATATATGTCACCATCGCTGAGAGTTGGTGTTTTTAGTTCAAATGATGGTTTGCAGGAGAAGTTGGTTAGATATTTTATCCTCCTTATGTTTGGATTATTGGAGCTAATGTGTGTAAGTCGATGGTATTTGGGTAATAGGTAGTTGGGGGTACATGTGATGTTTAAATGAGTATAAGTTTGGATAGGATGTTGGAAGGCTGTTTGTCTACGACAGTAACTAAAGTGGTAATAGTTAGATGTTTCATAAGAAGTAAGGAGATAGATGGTGATTAAGCCTAGAGAGCATATGTAAAAGAATATTAGTTTGGTTAGTGTAGTTTTAGATGTAAGAGGCATATTGCTAAGAAGAGTTGTAAAGCCCTTGGATATAGAGTTAATAAGTAAAAAAGAAAACAGGTTAAAGTTTAGGAAAGGTACAGTTTACTTGAGAGGAGTAATTAAGAGTAAAAGTGGAAGGTAGGTGTTAGGAGAGAAGGATTAGATAAAGTAAGTTAGGAGGGATAATGTGGCGTTATAGTAAGAGAGAGATTTAGTAGTGCAGGAGGGAAGGGGATGGAGTTGTACTAATAAGCAATTACAGGGGATAGGAAGGCTCAGGGAGGGGGTGTGGTTAGGGATGTATAAGTGTGAGAGCACTGGGGTGGGTGGGATATGGGGGTAGGGTAGGGGTGCGAAGCGGGGCAGAACCAGTCAGTGGATTGTGTGGAGCCAATCAGACCTTCCAAGAAGCCTATTGCTGAAGTAAGTCAGGCAGATAAGAAACAGCTTAGTATGGAAGGTTTATGGCAGTAAATTTAAACAAAACCAGTTTCCTATTACTCTGTAAATCAGTGTCTGCTATAAACGTTTTAATGGATAAAATCAGTTGCCAAATGAGTTAGTTAAGCAGAGATGAATAACAAACCTCAGCAGACTATAGAAAACTCAGACACTGTATTGTGCTGCCATCTAGTGGCGTAAGTGAGTAAAGACCTCAACTTTAGGTTAGTAAGAGAGTATTTTATATGGGAGGTAAGACGGCCTAGGTAAGTTCCGCTAGTGTGCTGGCCCAGCTCAGACAAGGTCTTAGCAAATGTAAAAGGAAAAATACAGACACATACATAAAAATTCTTAGGGCTCTCAGCTATAATCAATGCTGAGAAATAAAGGGATGCGTCCAGGTGTTCACTCTTTGGGAAGCTGCGATGTAGCTTCTATAAAGAATAAGTTACTTTTGGGACGTCCAACAGCAGAGGGGGACAACCCGATTAGCATCACTTGGCTTCCAAGCTAAAAGGAAGAGAAAATAGGAGTATGGTAAGTAAAGGTAGAAGGTATATATGGGAAAAAGAATGAGGCTGTAAAATGGAGTGTAGGGGTAGGTGTGAAGACTGTAAAAGAACCCAAAGGTTAACAGTAAAAACCATAAAGGTTAGTTTAAAGATAAAGCCAATACTTTCAATTTGACCCTACAAAGAGTAAATACAGTAACAGACTTCCCCTCGAGGTATTCACATATACATAAGCTAACAAAAACTAGAGTTAGATATTACAGAACAAGGTGCATTTCCTTTCATATTTCAGCCTAGGTAGAGGCATATTAGAGACATATTATCTGCCTCCTTCAGCAAATAACTAAGACAGTCCCTAGTACTCTTTGGACAATTACTGCTTACAGTCGCTAAAAACTTCCCGCCCAGCATCAGCAATTTAGCGATAAAAGAAAACTAACAAAACGCTTCTAAAATATTCCCGCTTACCCTAGCTAAATAAGAGATCCCACCCTGCATCAGCGATAAAGCGTACAATCGCTAAAATACTTCCCGCCCAGCACCAGCAATATAGCGATAGAACAGAACAGCTAATAAAATGCTTCTAAAAAATGTTCCCGCTTACAATGGTTAAATAAATTATTCCTTCGTGCATCAGCAATATAGTGATACATTAAAAACGGAGTAGGAACATCAGGCAGTACTATCTAGATCCCAGTGGTGCAATGCAACAACTTTAGCTGAACCATAACATTTGGAAAAGATACAACTTATACTAACAGGAGGTAGGCATAAATAACATACTAAAGAATGCAGTACATCTTAGCAAACAGTAGTTATGTAAAGGCAAAGGAAACAATATGCACAAAAATAGCAGATTATCTGTTCAATTTGTCATCAGCAAACTAAAGTACATTTAGATACAAATTAAAGGAAGGAAACAATCAGTTACATTATACTATGCAGTACAGAGGTAAAACAAATAACAAGGTACCTACGAGCAGCACTGAAATGCAAAGATTAACTAGCTTTCCTTTCTGACGACTATCAAACTAAATGCACATTCTAAGTTATAACGTGTCAGAAGGAATAATTACAGTCTGAGCAAGCTAAACAATGGACATCTATTTAATCATAAAGTAGATACTTACGAGCAGCACACCACGCGGACGACCGGGGGACGCTTACTCTAGGGTGATAGGGATTTTAAATATGGCGCCACAAGAGCAGGCTAATACTTATAACTTTAGGTAGATAGAGGGGGAGGAGAATAACTACGCAATCCACAGGGGGAGGGGGAGCTATGACCATAGATTATACTAGGGGAGGGCTCATAAAACACACAGAACCAGTCAGTGGATTGTGTGGAGCCAATCAGACCTTCCAAGGAGCCTATTGCTGAAGTAAGTCAGGCAGATAAGAAACAGCTTAGTATGGAAGGTTTATGGCAGTAAATTTAAACAAAACCAGTTTGCAATTTAGTTGGCCGATTGGTCTTGCCAATGTAGAATGAGTCACAACACCACACTCTGCCATATAGACTATGTTGGAAGTGAGACAATTGGCAGACACCCAAAATACATACTCCTCATTGGTATATGGATGTCTGAAAACATTACTAGTATAGATGTATTTACAAAAATTACATCTGCCACATGGACATGTAATAGCATCCCTGTCATTCTCACTATCACCCTTTTCGTTCTTATAACACAATAATCTTTTCAAATTATTCTTGTTCTTATAGGAGAACTGAGGTACCTCTCCTGCAAGTTCTCCTATTTCTTTGCCTACAGATAAAATGGGCCAGTGTTTAAGAAAGGTACCTGTCAATTGCTTATTATCCCTGGTGTAATATAATGGTATTTTCAAAAAAAAATCTTATTCTCAGTCCTTATATTTCGCCATTCCTCTCTAACTTCTGGTCCGTAATATGGTCTAGCAGTGCTATGCCTCAAATCCTTAACAAATGAGAAATTTACTTCAATTTTTTGTTTACCATAACCTCTTATTGATAATCTCTCCTCTAGGTTTTTAGTCTCACTCAAAAAACCTTGCTCAGTCGGGTTCAATCTTGATGCTCTAAATGCTTGTCCTCTAAATTTCTAAACACGAACCTAGGATGCATACTAGTCCTTGCCAAAAGTGAGTTCCTATAGCTTGGTTTCCTAAAAACTCCTGTATTTATTAGCCCAGTTTCTCCACATATAAATCCAAAAACTCTATTCCAACTGCTGACGAAACCATAGTAAACTTCAAAAATGTAGTCAGGTTATTCATCTTATGTAGTAATTCTAATAATTGTGTCTGACTTCCAGTCCACAACAAAAACAAATTATTGACAAATCGACAATAAAAAAATAACATGTTGTTTAAATAAGTCTGTGACAAACAGCACTGTATTTTCCCATTGGGCTAAAAATATGTTGGCGTAGATATTGGCACATGACATGCCCATAGCTACGCCATCATTTTGCATATAAAATTTATCATTAAAGATAAAAACATTGTTTCTGAATACTAATTCTAAAAATGACAAATTAAGTCAATCTTAATAACATCGTTCTCATTGTTGGCCAAAACATAGTCATGTATATACGACACACCCCTAGAATTAGGAATTTTTGTAAAGAGGGATTGTACATCAAATGTCAGGAATAAAAAATCTTTTTGGGATGTAGGACCATTCAAATAATCATATAAATCAATCAAAAACCGTTTCTTATCCCTTAACACCATTCTGTTCTGATCAATGATAGGTCTCAAATATCTTTCTACAAACAAGGATAGTGGCTGTGGACCATCCAACGCCAGCAACTATTGGTCTCATAGGCGCCCTACTTACATGCTTATGAACCTTAGGTAGACCTTGTATCATAGGAATCAAGGGATTCTCTACTCTGATAATTGAACGTGTTATAATAAAATAATCCACTTTTCAAATCATCCATCAGTGTGGCATAAATAGACTCAATAATACAATGAATCTGTGTCACAGTAATGTGGCTATATTGTCTATCTTCTTCCAACATAGCTTCCATGGCATCAATATACTCGCGGTAGTCCATAACTACTACTGGGCCTCCCTTATACGCTGGCCTAATAACTAGATTTTCATTTGGCTGCAGGTTCTTAAGAACTTGTCTTTCTCCATAACTTAAATTATTTTTATTCTTATCAAACTTACAATTTCTACTTTTCTTCTTTTTATCAGAATAGAGTTTATGTAGTTCATCCTCTGTCAATTTCAGATAGGCGTCCACAAGGGGATGGTTGTTGGGTACATATGTACTTAATTTCTTAAAGGGACGTGGTCCTTCACTAAGATCATTACCAAACTCTAACTTTAACATCAAATTCCTACAAAACACTTCAAGATCTAAAATTGAATCTGCCACCTTACTATCATTTGTTGGAATAAAATTAAGCCCTTTACTTAATAGTGTGACCTCATCCTCTGTTAAGGTATAATTAGATATATTCCACACTAAAGCTTCTCGAGATTCCCCCACATTTTCTTGGAGTGGTTCGGTTACTTGTCACCCGATAATTTCCTTTTCTGACATCCTCGACTCATTGACCTGTTCCTTCTCATACCTCTCTCAACATTTATAGGAAGGGGAAAAGGATGTTTTCCTATTCCACCATCACTTTGTTTATTAGGATCCCATGCATTAACATTACCACCACTTACTTTTGGTCTAACTGCATTATCTTGTTTCATGGTAGTAATACAATCATTAACTGAACCATTGCTCACATTTTTACAAATTTTCACAGGATACAAATTAGTATTAATACTAGGCTGTTCATTATTGGTAGCACTGCTACCAGTTGCCCGCACATCATCAGTAGCAACAGTCCCTTCAATAATGTCATGTACTATGGCTGTTGAACCTACATTCACTAAAACAGCATCACCTTTTCTCGAATCACATACAATATTATTAGTACAATTAAAATTATTTTTATTAATATTATTACTATTTCTCGGCTAGGTAAAAATGTGGCCTAAGGCAAAATCATTAACATCTCTAATAATCTTGACCCTTTTTGTTGTAGGACTTTTCGTTCAAATGCTACAACACTATCCAACATACTCTCCAACAAAGGGTTTACTTCAGTTTCAGGAAATTTAAAAACTTGTTTCTCACATAACGACTCCTTCAACCTATTTTCTTCAAGTTTGAAGAAGTTAGTTATAAGTCTCATCTAGTTAGCGCTCACCTCTAAGTTGAGCTGTTGCCAACCAGCCAAAAGTTCAGGATACTGGGTGCCTTGCATAGGCATGGTAAAGACACGCAGACCTCTTGGCACTATCTTCTTAGCAAGACACTTCTCAAGATGGCAACATTGTGCCTGCAGTCTTTTCAACTTTAAAAAATCAAATTCAGGCCCTTCAATCAGTTTTTGTAGCTCTTCTGTGTCTCCCAGAAAACCATTTGGTACTTCCTCCAATGTCAACACGCAACAGTACATTCATATCTTTCGACAAATATTAGACATCAAGAATTTTACGGAATGTAGGGAAGTTAACTGGATCATTGCCCTATGAGCTGATGTAGGTAAAGGACTGAATGAGCGAGCCTCAATAAAACCTTTGTTAAACAGTAAGTAACTTAATAGATGAATTATATTTCTAAATGTATATTTATATATGTTTTTGGATGTATTTATGTCATTATTTTTTTATTATATATAGCACTTTAAATCATGTAGCAGCTTTTAATTAATATTTTAATGTATTAATGTTGCGAAGCACCTGATTGGTTGTGTTAAATTTAAATTCCTTCATAAACTGTCTGAAGTGTTTTTTAGCTAGTAGGTCTGAGGAAGCTATATAGTGAAAGCGCTTACTAATTTATTGTGCAATAAACTTTTATGGTGGATTTTATTAATTCTGAGCTGCTTGTTTGCCTCGTTGTTGCTTCATTGTTTGGAAAATAAAAATATTCTTTGTCTCTATCACATCCAAATCTAAATACAAACACGCTGGCTTTTACCTTTAGGCAAATAAATCTTTCCCTTTTTCTAACAATTTACTATCTTTTGGTGACATCCACCCCAACCCAGGCCATCTAGCCCAATCTCAAACACCTGTCTCACTTTGCTATTAGCATACAAAATCTACCTAATAAAGTTACAAAACTACACTCTTGGATCACCCACCAATCAGCACACATCCTGGCCCTATCTGAAACTTGGCTAAAACCACATATTTCTAACAATGAAATACTACCTCCCCAGTACAAAATCTATTGCAAAGCTAGAACCACCAAAAAATGTGGAAGTGTCACAATTATGTATTCTGAACACCTTAACCTATCCCCCCCTGCCAATATCTTTCAACCAGCTGAACTACTACTTCTAAACTATCACCTCAACCCCCTTAAGAAATTCACCATTGCCTCTATCTGTATCCTACCTGGAAATAACATTCCCGTCCTCTAATCTATTCTAGCATGGATTTCTATTAATATCCCTTATGAGAACTTACTACTAGGTGATGTAAATATCGACTGGAAAAAACTATCCTCTACCTCTCCCTCCCTTCAAATCAACCTACATGGCTTCCATCAACTTATCACAACTCCTACCTGCTTCAACAGCAATACCCAAGGTACCACCTTAGACTGGATTCTTACCTCTGACCCCACCCTATATCATGACCCCAAATCCCTGCCCAACTCCCTAAGTGACCACCTCCCTTATCCAAGTCCAACGTTACTCTTCTCAAATACCTAAATTTCACCATTTTAGATTGTGTCACAAGCTTTCTTCTTTCAATCCTAAAACCTTCAACAACAGGCTCACTTCCATAAACTGGGGCTTTCTTAAGTACCTCCATCTTAATGAAGCCATTCTACACTTTAATCAGATTTTTCTTGATATACTTGACTCTTTACCTCCTCTTAGAAATGTGAGAATCAAAGCCAACTACTCACCTTGGCTCACCAAAAACACCTCATCTCTCTTGAGAGAGTCAAAAACCGAAAAAAATGGCAAAAAATGAAATTGGCAACATTCCCACAAAAATATAAAGAACTAAACAATCCAGAAAAAAACAATTAACAAAGACAAGAAAACTTACTTTTATAATCCCCAGTTCTTCCAAAAGTCTAACCCCAAAAATTCTGGCATACCATTAATAAAATCTTGAATCCAGGTCAACCTACCATCCCCAATCCCAATTCTCCCTTAGAAACCACCACCTTACTTAATATCCACTTCATTGAATCTATTCAAAAACGTACCCAACCCTCCCAAAGCCATAACCACCCTCACTCCACTCACTATACATGCAACACAACCCCTTTCTCTAGTAACCCCATCTCCACAGTCTACATCGTCATTTTTACTAAAATTGAAACATTGTTCTCCCTCTACCCATAACCTCCCTCCCCTCTTTCTTAAACTCTCTGCTCATTCCATAGCCTATCCTGTATCTATCCTAATAAATAGATCTATCCAAGAGTCTACTGTCCCAGACATCTGGAAATCTTTCTACACTATTCCACTTCAAAAAGGAGGAAACTCCACTGAGTCCTCTAACTACAGACACATTGCCATCCTATCTCCTCTACCCAAAATCCTCATAAAATGTATTCACAATCAGCTTTTAACTAACCTTATTAATGAAAATCTTCTGACCTCCCACTCAACATGGTTTAGGCCACACCACAGCACCTCCACTGCCCTTCACTCACACTGTTGAAGCCAGGGACAAAAACCTTATGTCTTGCCTCTTTGTTGACCTCTCTAAAGCTTTCGGTACTGCCTCCCATTCCAAGCTACTTACTAAGCTTACTGACCTTAATTTCTCCCCCTCTACTATTCACTGATTCTCAAGCTATCAAATAGGCTCCAGTCTGTCAGATGGCACTCTGCTTCCACCCCTTTCCTACCTATCCAAAAAGGTGTCCCTCAAGGCTCAATCCTTGCCCCCCCTCCTACTCAACATTTTCACCAATCATCTTTACTCCTCCTGCAACATCTCCTCCCTCATACAGTACACCAATGACTCTACTCATGTCTTGTGCTGACATCTCTCAACTTCTTTCTATCACCCAAAACTCCTTCTCATCTGTGGAAAAAATGGCTCATAGAGCATCAGTATTTACTTAACCCTAAAAAAAACTAAGGTCCTACTATTTCTCCCCAAATGTCTCCACCACCTTAAATCCACCTTTACTATTTCTGCACTAGATAATACTCTTATCAAAGCTGAGCCTCACACTAAGTTACTGGGTACAATAATTGATGACCAACTCAAATCTGACATCCATATCCAACACTGTATCAAAGAAACTAACATGAAACTAGGTACAGGAATAAGAAATTTCTTGCTCCCAACTCCAAACCCACCCCTGCCCAAGCCTATCTCCTTCCATGTCTCCTCTACGCCTCCCCTATTCTAACTCACCTTCAGTCAAACCTTCTCGCCAAACTAGAACAAGCTTACAATAACATAGCCAGATTCACCAGTAGCTAAACTTATAACTCCCATCATTGCCTTGCCCTGAAAAAGCTTCAATGGCTAGAATTCCCACAGCTCTTTCTACTTGCCCAGCTGCAGCTCACACACTCCATACTCAACAAACTGCTAGCCTGCCCATCACTCTCTACCATAATATCCCCTTATAACCCCCAACCCAGTCTCTTTGTAGTTCTGACCAGCACCTTCTAGACATCTATAAACCGAACAAAACGTACGGTAAACTCCTCTATGAACACTCTGTGTCCCTTGCATGGAATAGGCTACCACCTCACATTCGTAGCATCAGTAGTTCCAGCTGCTTTAAAACTGAAGTCAAGCACTACTTTCTGAACTCAAAAGCCTGTCCTGGTCTAAATCCTCCATAATCTGCATTTTCCTTTCTTTTTTCACTACCTATCTATATCCAATAACTTAATTAATTTGCACGCTAGACAATACTACATTATGTTACATGGGTAAGATATGTCATTATTGTAAAATACTTAAATGTACTAGTTGTATTTACTTCATTTTGTTTTATTTTTCTACAGTTATTCATTTCACCTGATTACCGCATATGTAATTCTTGCTCATGTTGTATTGCTGCACTGTTTTTCTTGGGTTTTTGTATATTGCTTACTACGTTATCTTTTTATGTTTGTATTGCTGGAGCTTTTCTCCTCCAGTCTCTCACTGAAAATGGGCCATTGGCTCGGATGGACTAACCCAGTTAACAAATATCAAAAATAAATAAATAATAAATAACCATTTTTTTGTTAAATGCCTAGTTCCAACTTTTATGTTACAAGTATATCCTGTTTGGCAGGTTGGTCTTTTATAAAGTTGTTTCATGTCTCATCCACTTGTGTTTATGCCACATCTTATGTAAGACTGTTTTTCTGAAAGTCCTCCAACAGAACAAACCTCCCCGAAAAAACCCTCCTAAAACCTATTAACTTAATAATAACACACAAAGCTATGTATATCTTCAAATATTGAAGTTTTTGCTTCCTAAAAACGTTCTAAGTTGATAGCTACACAGACAGGCTAAAGTTAACCAAAAAGAAAGGAGTCATGCTAAGACGCATGGTACAACTTGTGCTACTAGTAAGTGCCATTTGATTTTGTATGTCTTTATAGCTTTCCCAGATAAGAAAACACTTGAATACTTTCAGTAAGCATGCTCTCCAAGCCATTTCTCTTTATCAAGTTATCTTTTGGTGACATGCAAACCAGACACAAAACTGCTAAGGGTACCCTGTTTATCAGAAAAAAAAGCCTTACGATATTCAATATTCTTTTTCATTTACATGCTTTGTAGTACACTTGCTACTGGAAAACACCTAGGGTTTTAACCCAGTCACAAGCATGTGAAAAAGCACACTGATTTTTCTTTTGTCACACTCTCTTAACCAGACCCTTCCTCTCTCGCCATCTCCTCCCCTCCTCCTTTTCCTTTTTTTTTTCATTGCAGTGCCCACATTTCTTAAAACTAAAGAAAGAAACAAAGAGAGAGAAGGGTGAAAAAAATCACCTGTTTATATTAATATCCACATGCATTTTAGACTGAGAAAACTTTACTTAAGGTCCCATTGGTTTTGCATTATCTTTAAAGTGGTCACACTTGGGGAAAACCCATGATTGTTTTCAGAAAATATTATGTCCTACACAATTTGTGTTTTTTTTCCTTTTCTCTCAGCCAATCCCCTTCCACCAGACTGTCTACAATTTCTCTTTATCAGACTGTTTCCATGGAGACATGAAGACCAGCTTTAGAAATGCTACTTAGTATACTTACATGCAACTGCTAGAAAAAAGCCTCATATTATTCAATATTCTTTTTCATTTACTTGCTCTCTCTCTTAAAACAAAGGTCCTTAATCAGTCATTTTCCCATGCAAGCATGAAAAAAGTATATTAATTTGAACTTTGTCATGCTTTTTTAACCAGGCTCCCTTTTTTATTATTTTTTTTGATCATTGCACTGCCTATATTTCTCAAAACTGTACAAGAAGAAGAGGGGGAAAAAAAAGAAAAAAAACTGTGTACAATACCCATTACACTTAATAATAGCATGCAAAGAAAACCATGCACCACAAATACAGTACTATTAAGAAAAGAAAGTGTTTTCAGTTGGCGTTCTCCCCTCTCTTCCCCTCCTCAAAGCATTTTTTAAAATATTAATGACATGATGTAGGGCATATACTTTAGAGTCCCACACACATCAAACAAATTGAAAAAAATCCAATATTTCAAGATTTTCTTGTTCTGTCATGTCACAAATATAATTATTGCATTTCAATCCCACATTAAGTTACTGATTTTATTACTGCTCTTCTCCATCACCCAAATCCTCTCTCTGCTTCCTTTCCAACATACTTTAGATTCTTCTAGTCAACTCTCATGCTCCCTTCCTCCTCTCCACCATTTTCAGTTGAAATACTGGAAAAGCTTTCACAAGTACAGTTTCTCTCTGTGGCCTTTATTACCAGAAGAAGAAATTAGAAGATTCTCCCTCTATTTCACAGCTCAGTTTTTGTTGGACAAACTTTTGTATTTCCTCCTTTGCATGAATTTCATCAAAAAATGATTTTGCCCCTCCAAAGAATACCTTGAAGACAGCTGGATACAGCACTTTCGAATCTCACACCTGCATCCCGGCATTTTCTGAATAGTGGAATGAATTTACTTCTCTTTTGCCTGGTGAACAATGAGTAATCATTCTCCTCAAACACTCTGCTATCTCCCACTTTTACTATTTTTGTCCTCATTCCACAGTTTTATTAGAATCAACTCCTTCTGCTGGTAGGATTGCATCCTTACTATTATATGTCTAGGTTGCTTTCTTATGGCTAGGTTTGGAGCATACACATGATGTTTCCAATCAACTAACAGTTCCTGCTGTGGAATACCAGTCCATTTGCTATTCCTTCCAGCTTCTTGGGTGTAGCTGAGAATCTCAGGTTTTCCCTATATGCTATGTCCTCTAATTCTGACAACTCTTCCTGAGCAGTCTCATATTCAGGCAACCTTTTCTTCATTTCGACCTCTGATTTTTGCAGCTTTATCATCTCATCTGAATATTTGTTTAAAGCTTCTTCCATTTGTTTCAGCCTTTTGTTTGTGTTGATATACTCTACCAGTGTTTTGCTTATTTTAACCAGGTCTGTATGCAATAGTCTTGTATCTTCCTGTAGGTTATTGCAAGTCATGCCTGAAGGTTGCATTACTTTTTGCTGAACAGCTGCAGAACTCTCCCCTGGCAGTGTCTCTCTCTCTCTCTCTCACTTTTTGTAGCTGATTTTTTCCTGGTCTTCTTTGTCTTTCTGTTCCTGAAATCCAGGCAGTGTACTTACTAGCCAGTTACTGAAATTTACCCATAAACAAAAGTCTACTGGCCTTCTCTGCAGAGTTTCTCTTTTCACAATGGGAGAGCTAGAAACAAGCTGTTAGTGTGCAGCCATCTTGGAAGTCCAAAGTCTCTCAATGTTTGTATTATCTTCTGTTTAGTCTCTTCCCACATATCCTTAGTTGCCACAACAGAGTTATTTCTAATCCACATTTCTAAATACTTCATTTTATCATGCCCCCATAAATATGGATATTGTTGGATCAATTCACATGTGGGTACATAATTTACTGCTGTTGCCTTTGTTTTAGCTTCATTAATTTTGTATTTTGAAAACATTTGAAACAGTCTTATAATGTTCCACAACACTGTAATGTTCCTTTCTGGTTTTGTCATGTATAAAACAATATCATCTGCAAATAGATCCAGCTTTTCCTTGAATTTCTGAGTCCCTTATCTTCTTTTCAAGTGGTTTTAAATATAATGCAAACAACAAAGGGGAAAGCGGACAGCCCTGCCTTGTTCCTCTACTCAAGCAGAAGTAGGACCCCACCCATTTTAATTTTTGCCTCTGATCCTTCATATGTACTCCTAATCAACCTTATAATTGTATGAGGGAAAGCAAATGCTTCCATTGCCCTGCTCAAGAAGTCCCAGTCTACTTTATCAAATGCTTTCTCTGCATCAAGACCCACCAATAAAAGTGGTATTTTCTAACATTCTGCTTCCCTCTGGATCATCAGTGTTCTGTTAGCATTATCAAAGGTTTGCCTCCCCTCCACAAAACTACATTGATCAATATCGATCAATGTTGGTATCATTTTTGCCATTCTTTTAGCCATTATAGACAAACACTTTGTAATCATGGTTTAGTATTGAAATGGGCCTGTATGAAGCTGGATCTGATGGAGCTTTACCCTCTTAAGGTATTATGGTTACCACTGCCTTCTTCTAGGATGCTGGTACTTCTCTTAAAATACTGTTAAACAAAACCTTCTAGATCATTGTCAGTTTTTTTTCCTTCCTAGCTTCCAAACTTCCACAGGAATACCATCTGCTCCTGGGGACTTTCCTGCAGATTGATTATAGATAGGATAGGAAGAGATGAAGCAAAAATGGCTGTTAGTAACTGAGCCTCATCTACCTCTAACCTTGGCATCTTTAATTCTTCCATAAACATTTCCATTTGTGCCTTTTCTTGATTTCCATATTTCTCTGCTTTATACAAACTTTCATAAAATTTCCAAAATATTTCTAATACTTCTACAAGATCTCTTATCTTCCTTGCTATATGATCCCTAAGCTTGGTGACAGCCCTTTCCACTTTCTGTTGCCCGAGTTGTGCTAAAAGGTTTTGTACTCTAGAATTATTATCAAAAAACAGTTGCTTAGCAGCAATCTTTCTAACCTTGTGCATATTATCAAGGTAATCCCTTATTTTCTGCAGTTGTTCCTTTACTTGTTCTGAGAGATTCCCCGTATTTTGAAATACTTTAACATTTGTCAGTCCCTCTAAATAATTCTTGTTACTTCTTAACCATATATCTCCTTTCCTTTATTTCCACCCTAGTGTTAAAGTCCACTTTAATTTTATCCCACTCCCTAGCTATATTTTCAAAAAAAAAATATCTTCTCTAGTAGTGCCTGAATTAATTGCACGACCTATTCCTTAAATTCCTCTTTTCATCCAATAGGTGAGAAAGTGCCAGTGTCTCATTTTTATTTCACCACCTTGTGTTTTTATTTTAATTATTGGTGCATGATCTGAAATAGTTATTGGGTGCATTTTAAGACCTTCAATTAAATGCACATGTTCCTGTGAGATATAAAATCTATCTAGCCTAGCCCAGTTTTTGTATCTCGGTGAATAAAATGTAAATTCATTCCGAACTCCTAGTACCGAAATGACGGCTTCCATGCCAAAGATTTTCTTAAATTTCTTCAAAACTCTACCCTCCTTTGTTATATTTCCCTTTCTAGGCCTCCCAGATATATTTTCACTGTTGCAAACCAAATTCCAGTATCCACCTATAAGTTATATTCCTTGCTGAAAGCGGATCATTTCTCCCAGAATTTTCTTACACTCCATTATAGCAGTTTTAGGTGGAATGTATATGCATGCTTGTGTAATCCTCCTCCCTAGCCAGTAGTCCCTTAAAACTATGCATCTTCCATTATCTTTTTTTCCCTCTTCTATCACTATTGGAGCTCCTCTTGCAATTAATATAAGTATCCCTCCTTTCCTTTGCCCCAGATATTCCACTGAATAACCATACTGAAAACCTTATCAAATTCACATATTCAGTTCTTTCCATGTGCATCTCCTGTAGCACAGCTATTTGCACTCTACATTTTTAATATAGTTCACTACGCTTTCTTTTTTACATCTGTAAGACCATTCAGATTGAAAGACATTACAAAAAGCATAATTTTCTTATATAATTATTACCACCTTTTATGTATAACCGCTTTTTTGTTAAATGTCTAGTTCCAGTTTTTATGTTACATGCATATACGGTTTGGCAGGTTGGTGTTTTATACAGTTGTTTCTTGTCATATCCATTTGTGCCTATGCCACATCTTACATATTTTTTCTGAAAGCCCTCAAATAGAACAATCTCCCCAAACCCCCCTAAAACCTATTAGCTTATTAATAACACACAAACTATGTACATCTTCAAATACTTAAGTTTTTGCTTCCCAATAAGAACAAAAGTTCTAAGCTGATAGCCTCGCAGACAGGCTAACCAAAAAGAAAGGTTAGTCATGCTAAGATAGCCTCGCAGACAGGCTAACCAAAAAGAAAGGTTAGTCATGCTAAGATGCATGGTACAGCCTGTACTATTACCATTGAAATACTGGAAAAGGTTTCACACGTACAGTCTCTCTATGGTCTTTATTACCAGAGGAACAAGAAGCAGAATCTCTCTCTGTTTCGCAACTCACTTTGTTAGACAAACATTTGTATTTCCTCCTTAGCATGCACTTCATCAAAAAATTTGTCCCTTCAGGGAAGAATACCTTAAAGATAGCTGGATACAGCAGTTTGAATCTCATACCTGCGTCTCAACATTTTCTGAATAGTGGAATGAATTTACTTCTCTTTTGCCTGGTGTACAATGAGTAATCATCCTCCACGAACATTCTGCTGTCAACCACTTTTAGTATTTTGTCCTTCTGCCACAGTTTTATTAGAATAAACTCCTTTTGCTGGCAGGATTGCATCTTTACTATTAAAGATCTAGGTTTGGAAGATACACACTATGTGCCCTTTCAACTAGCAACTCCTGCTGTGGAGTACCAGTCCAGTTGCTTCATAAAATTAATACAGTCTGTTTCTTCCAGCTTCTCTGGTAGAGCTGAAAATCTCAGATTTTCCTACCTGCTCTGTCCTCTAATTCTATTATTATTGAAGCATCTCTTCCTGAGCAGTCTCATATTCAGCCAGCCTTTTCTTCATGTTGACCTCTGATTTTTGCAACTTTATCATCACATCTGAATATCTGTTTAAAGCTTCCTCCATTTTTTGAGCCTTTTGTTGTTTGTGTTAATATACTCCCATCAGTGTTTTGTTTATTTTAACCAGGTTTGTATGCATAGGTGTGTACTAGGCTAATGGCCATGGAGCCTTTACAAGCATAGCCCATAGGATTATCCTGGCATCATGCCACCTGACCTTAGTTCTTAATGCCTCTGTTGAGTAGAGCCACTGAAGTGATCCCTGGGGTGAATTTTCTATTTACCATCCACTCATCAAGAATTCTCTTGAAGAGGGCCATTGAGGTGCTCTGCTTGACACGTATGGGAAGTCTGTTCCATAGCATGGGCAGTGTCTGGATTATGAATCTGTCCCTCCAACATGTTCTGTTGATTGTGGTAATGAGACTGAGGTATCTGGAGCGTGTGGTGTGTAGGGATTGGGATTTCTTTACATATAGCATTTCTAACAGAGCTGGGTCAGATATGGCTTTGTAAGTCAAGCAGAGATCGCCTCTAACTAGGCGATATGAGATAGAGAATAGTTGGGATTTTTTTTTTTAGTCTCTCCATATAGGACAAGTGTTTAAGGCCTAGGATCCTCTTTGTGAGGTACTTTTGCAGCCTCTCCAGTTGTTGCAGGTGTCTAGTGAGGTACATGCAAAATGGGGCATTTTACTCGATGATTGGCCTAATGAGGGAAGAGTAGAGGTAGACAATGACCTCTTTCTTCTTGGATGCAAAACCCTTAATAATGAGATGTGGCACATACAAGGAATTTCTGACCACAGTGGCAATGTGGTGGTCAAGAGAGAGGTTGCTGTCAACCTGTGTTCCCAGATCTCTCATAACGCCTTCTGTGTTCAGTGGATTACCATCGATGTGGTAATTCAAGGGAACCAGGTTTTTCCCCAAGAGGGATGACAACACACTTTTTGGCATTGAGCTTAAGGCCATGGTTCTGACACCAGTCATTGGTGTCATTGAGGCCATTCTGTAGGATGTCAACATCACTTGGGGAGTAAATAATAGCTCCCAACTTGCAATCGTCTGTGAACTTTGTCAGCCAGAGTCCCTTTGTGTTGGCCTGGATGTCAGAGAAGTAGATACCAAACAGAAGAGGACCCAGGATCAAACCCTGTGGGACTACACTCGTGACTGGTCGGCAGTCTGACTTGGAGTCAGCTACTTTCACACTATGGGTTCTGTGAGCCAGTTTGCAACCCACCTTGTGATATAGGGGTTGATGCCTAGCTTAGTGAGTTTTTCTATGATTCCTGATGGGGAATGGCATCAAAGAACTTGGCCAGATCAAGGTAGGCTGTATGAACCACCTTGCCTTCATCCACAGCTCTGATGACTGACTCAAAGAAGTCAACCAAGTTGAGCAGGCATTATCTACTCTTCACAAAACCAAACTGTGTAGGATCTAGAGTTTGCTGATTCCCTATATCCTTGTTTATTAAGTCTAAGATGATGCGTTCCATAGCTTTGCATATCAGACTAGTCAAACTAATTGGTCGATAATTCCCAGGGTCTTTAGTGACTCCTCCTTTGTGGAGAGGGATAACTGTAGCAGTTCACCATTCTGAAGGGACAAAGCCTGAGGTGAGGCTGTGATTGAACAGGGCACACAGGTGAGATGCAAGTTCACTCTGTAGTTCATGTAGAACACAGCCAAGGATATTGTCAGGCCCCATAGAAGCTGTATTCTTGGCCTTGGACACTGCTGTTTTAACCTGTGCAGCAGTAATACTGGGTGCCTGGCAATCTACTGGCATTGTGATTGGTCCTTTGTAGGGGAGAGAGGGGTAACGTTAGCAGTGAATCTGTCAGCCAGTATATAGCAATATCTGTTGGCTTGGTATAGGAGATACCATTGTGCAGTGCTCAGAGCAAATCTGGGTATTGCTATGGATATTCTTTACATAACTATAGAAGGCCTTGTGGTTGTCTTTACTATCTGCTGCAATTCTGTTTTCATAGAATTTGATGAGAGATCGCAACCTTTTGTTGAGACTGATAAGGGAGTTTTTCCAGTCTTCGGACTTCGCCTTATTCCGCATCAGTTTCCTCCTCCTGTTGTAAAATTTATTTATGGCAGGTAAAAGCCAGATAGGCTTTTTTTTTTTTTTTGAGAGCATCTTGGCTCTATTGGTTATGGCTAGATCCATGCATATGTGTACGCGTTCGTACAGTGCATTGGTGTATGACTCGGCGGTCATGCAACTATTCTCCATTTGCATGGGTGCCATGAAGTTAGCCACCTCTGTTTTAGGAGCCCAAAGTTAGCTTTGGAGAAGTTTTTCATGGTGGTTACCTTTTGGGGGGGGGGGGGGGGGGGATTTCCAAGGTGATTAGTTTGTAGTTGGATCTAACCAGGGAGGAGTTGACTATTTGTATCGAGCAACAGTCGCCCATGTTAGTAATGACCAGGTCAAGGATGTTGCT
Source organism: Protopterus annectens (assembly GCF_019279795.1). NCBI lineage: Eukaryota > Metazoa > Chordata > Ceratodontiformes > Protopteridae > Protopterus > Protopterus annectens. The sequence goes on along the minus strand of NC_056736.1, from coordinate 580,101,752 downwards.
ACTTCTAGTGAGGGTAAGAACGAGTTGGTCCAGACCATTGGAATTAATGAATTCCAGAAAGCATTGGGCAAGTGTATTGGTACACAAGTAGTTTTCCCTGTTAATGGAGGGGTAGTTGAAGTTGCCCAGAATGAGAGTGTTAGGTTGGGACCCTAACATTCTCCAGGGTGCTTAGGAATGTGGAGTGAGAGTCTTGAGACATGGTTGGGGACCTATAGCAGGCTACGACCTGAATTGCTGTCTTACCCAATGTTAGTTGCACCTGAAGTACCTCAGATGCATTATGTTGGGCTACCAGTCTGGAGGTGTGCGCATCCTTCAGGAATATGGAAATACCACCACCTTTGGGGCTTTGGTTCAAGTTCTGGGGCCGAACGTTGTGGAATGAGTTATAGCCTGCAGTGCAGGGGGTGCTTTCTGCTGCCTTGAACCAGGTCTCTGTTACAGCACAAATGTCAATATTCTCCATTTTAAGGAGTGCTTTGAGCGAGTGCATTTTGATATTTACACTTCTATCATTGAGCAGCATGACTCACAGATTGCATTTGCTTGTAGCTGTTACGGTGGTAATTTGGTCTTTGGAACACGGTCTAAAAAAGGCACTATAGGAGTGGCTAGAGCCTTGGCCAGTATCTGGAAGCCCAGGGGTAACAGATGCAGGCCATCTCTGGCAAAGCATCGAGGTCTGTCAATCATGTCATCCCAGGCAGATACTAGATCCCCTTAGAATGACACCAGAAACTTAGCCAATTGTTGAAATCAGTCATTTTCTGATTGTACTGTGGTATTACTCTGGGTGATGGTAGGATGCTACTCAAGGCTAGGGTCATACCCACCTGGTCTACATAATCAAAGAGCTCCTCCAGGTCTCTTTTCATGTAGTCCAGGGAGGTACGTCTCGGGTCATTCAAACCCACACGTACAACGACAGAGTCATATTTATACCTGTTGTTGAGGGACCTAAGTGCATGCGTTGTGTAGTGGATCCTGGCACCTGACAGGCAACTGTTAACTTTCTCCTTATTCAATCTAGTGAGTGGGACATCAGTGTGCCTCACTATCGAGTCACCTAGGACTACTGTGTTGGGCATGCTGTTTTGCCTTAGGGGCTTTGGTTGAGTGGCACACTGTTTAGGAGAGTTGTGTGTCTCGTGATTAGTGTTGTGTTGTGGTGGTCAGGTGTATTTCTGCCTTGGAGGTCTCTGCTGTTTGGGTAGATTTTTATTGAGATCCTCAGCGAAGGTGGGTGTGTGGTTTGTGTTATGTGAAGGCAGTGCTGGTGTGCATTCTGGAGGGCTGTGTATTCCATGTGGTGTGGTGCAAGTATTGCCCTTCTCCTCTTGACCAGCTATTCTGGTCTTGGCTGGAGGGTGCGTGGCTTCCAGTTTGGATATATAAGTGCATCTCTCACAAGTTTGAGTGTTAGGAGGTAAGAGAAGAGGGTTGTCAGTGTACAAGAGGCAGTTGCTACATTTCCTCAGGATACCCAAGTTCACCAAGTTAACAGGAAAAAGGCACAGTGAACTGACTTTTAAACATGCCTGGAGGGGTGGGCATTAATAAATACTGGAGCAGTTTCCTTGTAGAATGTTTAGTGCTGGTAGCACTTTTGTGTGCTACAATAATTGCTACAAGTCTTCTGGTAAAGTGCTAAACTTGCAGTTGTCTTATATCTTCCTGTAGGTTATTGGAAGTCATGTCTGAAGGTTGCATTGCTTTTTGCTGAACAGCTGCAGAACTTTTCCTAGTCAGTGTTTCTTCCTCACTTTTTGTAGCTCACTTTTTTCCAGGTCTTCTGTATTTCTTTATCCCTGGCATCCAGGCAGTGCACTTACTAGCCAGTTACTGAAATTAACCCATAAACATAGGTCTACTGGCCTTCTCTGCCAAGTTTCTTTTTTCACACTAGGAGAGCTAGAAACAAGCTGTTATTCAGTGTGCAGCCATCTTGGAAGTGGCTAGCCAATTTCCCATTTTGTACTCAAAGTAACCTATCCCATTTGGTTATAGATTAGCCTTACCTATCTCATGGTCAAAAATTACATATTACTCCTAAACCTATCCCATTTGGTTATAGATTAGCCTTACCTATCTCATGGTCAAAAATTACATATTATTCCTAAAGGGAATAAGAGATCATACCATTGATAATTTGAGGGGACCCATGCATGTGATAAAGCATTCTGAGCTGCATCTGTCCATTAGTACAGGGGGCAGTCTTGGGATAGATCTGTGGATAGGAAACAGAAAATTTAAGTTGCACTCAGAAAGGGACAGGGATGAACTTTGTTTTATGTGGATGAGGAGTCTGTTCAGTAGCAGTGGTATCCTCTGTGAAATATACCTGCCACTCCAAATCATTCTGTTGATGATGCAGAGGAGATTTAGATTCCTAGACCAAGAGTTCCTGATGCAATTTGACTTGCTGATGTGCAATAAATCCATCAGTAATGGGTCAGAGGATGCCTTGTATGTCAGACACCGGTCAACTCTTAGTTGGTCCATGTAGAACATGTTGTTTAGGCCTTGTATCCTTTTAGTAAGGTATCTCTGTGGGCATTCCAGTTATTTCATGTGTCTGGACAGATGCATGCCAAAGAGGGCATTATATTTAATGATTGGCCTAATAAGGGTGGAGTAAAGGGGGGGCAATGAAATCCATAAATCTTGACACAATCCCTTTGTTTATAAGCTGTAAAATACTGAAAGACTTTTACAGCAATAGACACATTAGTCAAAAGTTAGGTCCACATAAGTTCCCAAATACTCAACAAGTGGGTCAGCTCTTAGGGGCGTATTGTCAATATGGTAGTTCCCTGGGGTAGAGGACTTCCCAAAGGAAACGATAATGCATTTGTTGGCATTTAGTTTCAGATCATGATTTTGACACCTGTTGTTTAGAGACAAACCTTCCTGCAGGATGGCTAAGTCATTTGGAGATTAAATGACTGCCCATAGCTTGCAGTCATCTGCAGATGTAGTCAGCCAGAGCCCTTTGGTATTGACATTCACTTCAGAAAAGTAGATGCCAAACAGGAGAGGTCCAAGCACAGAACCCCAGGGGACTCCACTGGTGACTGGTCTCTTTGTGTAAGTAACTTCTCCTATTTTATCTGCATCCTATCTATGAGCCAGCTGGCAATCCAGTGAGTGACACAGGGGTTTATTCCCAATTTACATAGGTTTTCGTTCTACATCTGAGTGGGGAATTGAGTCAAAAGCCTTGGCCAGGTCATAATATGCAGTGTGTACCATTTTGCCTTCTTATATTGAATCCACCGGGTTCAGTAAGCATGACCTGTCTTTTACAAATCCAAACTGAGACAGGTCTAGTTTTTGGAGGTTCTCTATGTCCTGATCGATTAATTCCATGATAAGTCTTTCCAAGGCTTTGCATATGAGGCTGGTCAGACTTATGGGTCTGTAATTGCTTCTGTCTGTGTAAGGTCCTCCCTTATGCAGGGGAATGACTGTAGCTGTTCTCTGTTCACTTAGTACAAAACCTGTATGGAGAATGAGATTGTATACTGTTAGGGGTGTGGCTAAATCATGCTTCATGCTATTTAAGATGTATCCAGGGATATTGTCAGGACCCACTGATGCATTTTTAGTTTTGATAGTACTTTTAGGACTTGGTCCTATGTGATAGCAGGAAGAGTGCCAGTTTCAGGTATATCTTGAAGGATAGATGGAGGGAAGAGAGGGGTAAAGTTAGAACTAAAGTTATTGGGCAGTAGGTTAGCTATATCTTCAGTCTCAGTGTGCATATCATATCCCCTTATCCATGACGGCTCTCTAAAGTCTTCATTGTCCACTTTGAGGACTGGACATCCCCATACTGACACTGCTGAGTTCCAGTCCTGTCCTGGATGATATGTTTGCTATAAATAATGTAGAACTTTGTATGTTGTCAAGATATGGTGCCATTTTCATGGTTGTTTTGGAAGCAACTTACAGTACTAACCAAGTGCCTACAGCATATTTGCCCCACATATTTCAGAATCAAATCTAGCCCCAATTGGTAATGTTAACCATACACAAACAGCTGACATAGTACAAAGTCAGAGCATAGAAACCCCACAGTGAGACACCCAGACATAGACATGACATAGCACTGCTCGCAACCTGCTTCCCATCGCTCTTTTGCCATGCCAATAAAAGTCAAAAAGCAAGTTGTAGATCTTTACTAATGATTTATTACTTGGGTGGATATGCCTAAACCCATAAAAATGAATGGGAGCTGTGAGGATTTTAACTAATGCATCTCTGCCTAAAAAATAGAGCCAAAGTCTTTTCCAGCAAAGGGCTTTAACTCCAACATCTTTTAGGTTAAGGTGTAGTATAGTCTGTGGGCTACAATGAAAGGTGATCCCTAATGTGCTTGGGGAGGAATGACACTCAATTGAAAAGATAACAAACTTGGGGGGAGTGAATATTCCTGGCTGCCTCATTCACTGATTTAGGAAAACTAAGCATCGGATTCCAAAAAGCTTGATCTTGGTGTAAGTGGCTTACTCTGGTGTAAGCCTGCTTTATAGATAGCCTTTGTAGGTCTTTTGGAATCTGGCCACAAGTTGATATTGTGTGTGGAGTCTTACCTTAAATCATGAAACAGGAGATTATACTTGTTTGCAAAAACAGGGCATTAATTGTTACTTCGCAGAGAAACCAGCCTGAAATTATTCCTCCACTTTTAATGTTTTGTTTAAAGACTGGTGGCAAAGGACAACCTTGCCTGGCATCCCTACCGATGGGGAGAGCACATTTGTAAGGACTGCGTTCCCTGGGAAATAATACAGGCACTGTATTCCTTTATGAAGGCAAAAACTCCATTTTATTCATAGCTGCCAACAGATACTTCCAATTAATTGTGTCAAATGCATTCTCAAAATCAATTAAAATTGCTACTGCTGGTTTGGAAGTAGCTGTAAGTCTTTGCATATACCTACAGATAGTTCGGAGATGGTCCCCACTAGTGCAGCCAGAGACCAACATCACTTATCTTTGCAAAACCAAGGAAGAAGGAACCTTCTTTAACCTGCTGGCAAAGTTACTGGCATGTAACTTAGTGTCCAGATTCAAGAGAGATATATACGTGTGTAATTTTGGGTTTTATTGAGGTCTTTGCCTGGTATGGGGAGAACCATTACAACCGCAAGTTTTGAAGAAGGATTTGACACACACACTCCATCTGAAATGTATGGAATAAAGTTAACAATGGACTGGTTAGTTGATCAGTCAAGGCTTTATATATTTATGCACTGTCCATCTGAGCCAGGCACTTTCCAGTTTGGGTCAGTCTTACTAAAGGACAATCTCCTAAGAAGTAGTAAGTTTGACTACAGTGTTCATTTAGTCTAGGGATAGGGCTGGTAGATATGGTTTTGATCAGCAGTCATCAGCCATGAACTACGTCAGACAGTTCTGTGCAGGGCATCCTGCATAAACAGTCAGATTAATGCTAAGTATGTTCAGTTCTATCTATGTTGTTCTAGTCATCAGTTTTTATGATAATCTACAAGTTAGAATGGAAATCATCTCCTCCATTGTTTTGCTCAGTATACGTACAGCCTTCCTGCTTTTGCCCAATTTGCCAGAGACCTCAGTACCATTCTTTTCAAATAGGACTGCACCCTTTCTGAACAATTCAGTCTTTTATGTAGAAATAATTTTTCAGACATCCAGTATCCTGACACGTGTCTCACCTACATTCCACAAAGGCAAGTTCCACCCCCTTTTCAAGTGCTTTAATATTCTGGTCCAGTTTACTGAGACAAGACATTGAGCACCCATGTGCACAAGCTTTGCAGCTCTAGTTTTCACTTATTTCCACCACACAGTCCATGCGAAAGCTTCCCAGTGCACTGCAGTCAATAAATATCAAGACATCTTTTTTGACATATTTGTCCAAGTCAGGATTCTGCAGAATAAGGGGCTCCAAAGTCCAGGGTGTCTTTCACCCCGCTTTGTCCTGCAGTGTCACATCACGAGACTGCTGCTTATTTATAGGTGTTGACCAATTAGTTGAGGATTTAAAGCTCTGCAGTAAGTCTTTGGAAGATAGTCTTCAAGCCTTCTCAAGCTTGAGCTGTTGGGGGTCATGAAGGTATGTCCCTCCTCCTGTGCTTGGAGCAGCTGCTAAATATAATGGCACCCTAATTCCTTAAGATATCTCTTAAGTGTTATCTTTTGGAAGTTCAACTGACCTTCTGTTGCAAAAAAACGTTCTGTTCCTGAGGGACACTAAAGACTGTTGATATGAGAATGGGTCATGTATTGTGTATTATATTTTGTAGTAAATGAAAAACAGTTAAGTGCTGTGGGAAGTTAGAATTAAAACCATAAATACTCTCAATCTTAACTGGGTTAACAGGTGTTTGAAAGGTTTCCCAAACAGGACTCCCCTCCCCTGTTGACTTATATTCCAAAATCTGACATCTCAGGGAAGCCTTAGTAAAATCTGCTACTCTTTTTTTTTTTTTTTTTTAGCTGGTTTATTATTATGTACACGTGGACCACATCAGAAAACACACAAGACACTGCTGTGCTAAGGTAATAGTGTGGAATCCTGGATAGAGCAAACTTTTGCATTAAACTTTTTCAACTATTACTTAACAATAATGCTTATGTGGCAAATTAGTCCCTCCCCCAACATTCAGTGTTAGACACAACAGGTTCAGGAAAAACAGTTGGGACTGAATAACTAGTTATAACAGGGCAACCCTCCAATGCCCGTGCAAGTACAGTACAGCTGAAAATGACAGGAGGAGATGTGCCAGCTTTAACACACTAACAACCCAAAAGAGTAGTTAGTAAATCATCAACATTACAAAGGCTCAAAAAAAAAAATATATATATATATATATATATATATATATATATATATATATATATATATATATATATATCAGCGAACCAGTATCCTCCTGTAACTTATGTTCCTTTACAACTTTGAAGCTCTTGCCTTCCTTTTTTCATTTAGACTTATTGTATTTTTAGTGCCTGTTATGGTTATGGACTCAACAGAAAGAAGGCAACAAAGTGCTGCTGTTTTGGTGGATCTAACAATGTGGCAGTGATATCCATGTCGCCTACAGACTGCGTGGTCTGCAGGAGGTTACATCCATTCAGAAGATGAAGACTATTATTGAACATCTCTTTTGCTGTCATTTACTTGCCCTGGTACTATTTTCTAGTGAAGGTTGTTCCATAATGTCCACTGCAGCTGGGCTGCTGTTATGGGAGATATTGCTGAGACTGGAAAAGCTCTGAACTTCCCAGAAAACAATGCCCATTGAGCTCTCTCCCAGAACTGCTCAGGCAGTGAAAACATGCAGTTCTTACTCAACACTTTAATGCATGATCTGCAACGTTTGTTTACACTGTGGGCAATCCATTCCTGTAACAGACTGACCTAATGCAGGAAAAGGCTCCTGTGGCAAAGTTATGAAAAATATAAAATTAAGCGCACGGTGATCAGTAAAATATTACGAAATAGTCTCTCACCTTGGTCAAACCTGCCGTAGCCCAAAGATGAAAATTCCATAGTCCGTAGTGTAAGAACACACTTTTATTCCACAGAAAAAAATTGCAAGGTCAATAAAAAATGAAGCCAATAGCATAGCAATAAAAGGGCAACAAGGAAATCGATAGCAGTATTAAATGGTTGCCCGCTTTGTCCACAATTTACGTGGATGAAAGCGTTTACCATTTAGTACTGCTGCATCAGATTTCCTCTTGTTGCCCCTTTTATTGCTGCTATTGGCTGGATTTCATATTATTTTTATTGATTTTCCTTGCAATTTTTTCTGTAGAATAAAACTGTGTTTTTACACTATGGACTGTGGAATTTTCATCTTTGGGCTACGGCAGGTTTGACCAAGGTGGAGTTTTGTTTCATAAAGTTCTGAAAGACAATCAGAGCCAAAACTGGCATCCTTTCTTTGTTGCTCAGGGCAGCAGCTCTTTATCCAAAAATGTAGCAACTTGAAGTTGATCTGCCATGCAGGTATTTCTGCTGATCCTTGGGGGGAGGGGGATCTAGCATGATGTGCTCCTTCAGTAAGGAAGGCATGAACTATAGGCTGATTTAGTGTTTTTGATTGATATTTCTTCAGGAAAGGGCACGGACACTACTGATTTAGGAAAACCATTCAAGTGTCTGTAATTCCAGACATATTGCAGTCATGCTCTGAAATCTTAACCCATTTCTCCTGTCTGTGGGGGGCGAATAAATGTATAAAGGAATCCAAGAACCCTAAGGTTCAAAAGGGATTAACCAACAGGAAAAGGCCCTCATGGATGAAGGGAGCCTGTAACCAGAACAAACACCAATCACACACAAATTTTCCACAAAAAGTTTTCAAAACACACACAAGCACAGAGTAGCTGTTAAAACAGCTTTTGTTAAAGAATTAGCAAATTTCTGACAGAAAAGTTAGTGAAAAGACACTACTTAGCTCAGCTAGCTCGAGACCACGCCTTTGCTAGTTAGCTGCAAAGCAGATCTGGGGACTGGTAGTGGTGCATCCTGGGATATAGTAAGCTCAGCCAATAAGAGACTTCATTTTGGCATAAGTTGCAATCGGAGCCGAGGGATCGGCTCCGAACCCATCAGTCAGAATGTAGGCGAGATAGGATCACATAACATCAAGCTGTTATTCAGTGTGCAGCCATCTTGGAAGTGGCTAGCCAATTTCCCATTTTGTACTCAAAGTAACCTATCCCATTTGGTTATAGATTAGCCTTACCTATCTCATGGTCAATAAAGGGAATAAGAGATCATACCATTGATAATTTGAGGGGACCCATGCATGTGATAAAGCATTCTGAGCTGCATCTGTCCATTAGTACAGGGGGCAGTCTTGGGATAGATCTGTGGATCGGAAACAGAAAATTTAAGTTGCACTCAGAAAGGGACAGGGATGAACTTTGTTTTATGTGGATGAGGAGTCTGTTCAGTAGCAGTGGTATCCTCTGTGAAATATACCTGCCACTCCAAATCATTCTGTTGATGATGCAGAGGAGGTTTACATTCCTAGACCAAGAGTTCCTGATGCAATTTGACTTGCTGATGTGCAATAAATCCATCAGTAATGGGTCAGAGGATGCCTTGTATGTCAAACACCGGTCAACTCTTAGTTGGTCCATGTAGGACATGTTGTTTAGGCTTTGTATCCTTTTAGTATGGTATCTCTGTGGGCATTCCAGTTATTTCATGTGTCTGGACAGATGCATGCCAAAGAGGGCATTATATTTAATGATTGGCCTAATAAGGGTGGAGTAAAGGGGGGGGCAATGAAATCCATAAATCTTGACACTATCCCTTTGTTTATAAGCTGTAAAATATTGAAAGACTTTTACAGCAATAGACACATTAGTCAAAAGTTAGGTCCACATAAGTTCCCAAATCCTGAACAAGTGGATCAGCTCTTAGGGGCGTATTGTCAATATGGTAGTTCCCTGGGGTAGAGGTCTTCCCAAAGGAAACGATAAAGCATTTTTTGGCATTTAGTTTCAGATCATGATTTTGACACCTGTTGTTTAGAGACAAACCTTCCTGCAGGTGGCCAAGTCATTTGGAGATTAAATGACTGCCCATAGCTTGCAGTCATCTGCAGATGTAGTCAGCCAGAGCCCTTTGGTATTGACATTCACTTCAGAAAAGTAGATGCCAAACAGGAGAGGTCCGAGCACAGAACCCCAGGTCCACAATTTACGTGGATGAAAGCGTTTACCATTTAGTACTGCTGTATCAGATTTACTCTTGTTGCTCCTTTTATTGCTGCTATTGGCTGGATTTCGTATTATTTTTATTGATTTTCCTTGCAATTTTTTCTGTGGAATAAAACTGTGATCTTACACTACGGACTGTAGAATTTTCATCTTTGGGCTACAGCAGGTTTGACCAAGGTGGAGTTTTGTTTCATAAAGTTCTGAAAGACAGTCAGAGCCAAAACTGGCATCCTTTCTTTGTTGCTCAGGGCAGCAGCTCTTTATCCAAAAATGTAGCAACTTGAAGTTGATCTGCCATGCAGGTATTCCTGCTGATCCTTGGGGGGAGGGGGGTCTAGCATGATGTGCTCCTTAAGTGAGGAGGGCATGAACTATAGGCTGATTTAGTGTTTTTGACGGATATATCTTCAGGAAAGGGCACTGACACTACTGATTTAGGAAAACCATTCAAGTGTCTGTAATTGCAGACATATTGCAGTCATGCTCTGAAATCTTAACCCATTTCTCCTGTCTGTGGGTGGCCTACATAATTTGTATGGATTCCAAAAAAAGTCATTCTTATCATAGAGTTATCTAAATTCTCCTGATGAAGAGCATTCTTGGATGCTGTTGGTGCCATATCTAGTATAACTTTAGCAACTGTCATTTTGTCCAATTCGTTTTTCTCTTTTTGCACCTACTGTCTGCTGATCATCAGTACCTCCCTTCCTATAAGTTGATCCATTTGTTCCTCACCACTAGGGTGAGGGTTGAGTGGGAAAGACCATCATTTAGACAGCCATCAGAAGTGGTTGAGGTTTTCTGTTTTACTGCTGTATCCCCCACATGCAGTGAGGAAGGATATATGCAGTGGGCTGAACAAAGTCAGCATACCTTCACTTTCACAAAAGACGTTCCCTGCAATCAGTCCTGCCCTTCCCTCAACATAAGAGGGGCACTTTCTCTGTTCTGAACCAGGAAAATTGTACACAATCATGGGTATCTAGAATTAGTGCAATCTTTTCCACCCACAGGAGACATAAGTATGACATGCTCTTCCATTCCTCTCTGCCTTTGCCTGGCTTCCCTAGTGCTGTGGCCACTTATTAAACTCTGGTTACCTTGGGGTTAGTTAGGGCTCCATTCCTTTGCACTACTGAGACATTTTGTCCAGTTTTACCGTAAGCTCCTTTGTACCTTCAGGGCACAGCAGCTCACTCAAGATAACAGGGCCTGGCAGCCAGTGGTTTAGCAATCACAAACATCAGGACTAACTCATTTATTTATGTAAAATAACACAATACCAAAGTTTGCTTGAAGAAGAATCCAAAAACTGAGGGGTAAACGTTTCAAAATAGTTACTTGCAGGAGCTCTATGGACTGGCTAGTTCTGCTATCTTCCGATGTCAATCTTAATGTGAGCAGATTCTGTGGCCAAATAAGTACTTAAATGTCCAAGCAGGCGGAAACTCAACTTAGACAGGTGTGTCTGCATGTAAACAGGGAAAAGTTGCTTAATTCAGTTCTGATCCTTTTATAGCTCATAAACTAAAATGTGTTTATTTCATTATCTCTAATACTGTGTACATAACTGCTGATTCATGCAAGGAGTTGCATGCATGTAATGGATTCCTCACAAAAATATTTACAGCGGAAGCAGTAGAAAACTAGTCCAGTGTAGACTAGCAGTTTAGAATTATAAATATAAACTATAAAACCTGCCAAATTCCACGTTTTAGTCTCTTCCTAACACTTTAAGACGCATAAAGAAAACTAAAGTATAAAACTGGGCTCCAACATTATACACCACCGTCATAATATAGTTCACATTACAAAACCAGTTCTGTCATTATTTATACTCACCTCTGCTAATGTAAATTCCTGAAAAAAAACCCTGTTGTATTGGCCATTATCCTGTACAGAATCTTAACTGTTCACATCATAATTGGCATATGGTGTTTTTAGAGCTCTCCTCCCCACCTGAAGATGCTATGTACTTCAGAGTGTAGAAATTCCCACCATGGTAGCCACTGTGCTGCAGCAAATAGCATTGCTGCCGCATAGCAAGAGGTTCTCTGGTTCAATTCTCGGCTGGGGTGCCTTCTGTGTGGAGTCTGCGTGTACACCGTGCAGTCGCACAGGTTTCGTCCAGGTGCTTCAGTTTCCTCCACATCCTAAAGACATGCTGCAGGTGGATTGGACACTATAAATTGGCCCTGGGTATGCATATGTGCCTTCTGTGGAAGGTTGGGTGCTGGGCTTTCAACTCAACACCGTAAAACTCCACTGACTGTTGTTCCACTGTGGCAACCCCTAATGGGCAAAGCCAAAAGGTGGAGGGGGAGAAGAAGAGTGTACTCTACCCACCCACTACTGTCAAGTACACAAAATGCCCTTTTAAGTGCACTAGACTTTCCTTTTTCCCCATCTGTGCTTTGTGTTGTGTTTCTATTGCAGATTAGGGTGGCATCTGTGCTAAGACTGTTCTTCCTGCACCGGTTTAGATTTTTTCCAAAATTCCATATACATGCAGGTAGATATAGATATAATTTACTGTTTGTCCATTGGACTAATGAACTGCACCACGTAGATCTATTTTATCCATTGCTGAGAAGAATATACAAATATAAAAATCATTGCCTAATAATGTATATAGTGAGTATGAAAAAAAATCTTAAAAGTACACTTGTGTAAGTAAACTTACTATAAAGTTTGAATGTTCATTGCTGCAGTAGATTTAGGTATATGGGTTATGTCCTGCACAGAATGTGACAGCTGACAACCTTCTGCATGAGATACAAGAGACAGCTAGCTTTCATAGTTTAAGGGAAACCTCCATGTGCCTAGTCTATTAACAGCTTGAGCAAGGCTGTAGATCAGTAGTTTGACATCAAGCCCTTAACATCTTTCATGCCAGCTACAAGAGGGAGGCTTAGAGCCTTGAAACAGAACAATGCTAGGTAAATAAAAGTTAATGCTTATAGCTGGCAATAAAAATATACCAAAATATAAAGGGGATGGAGGTAGTGAGAGAGAGGCTACTGCAGCACTGATCATTCGAACATCTATTGTTCCGGTAAGTTTACTCACGCAATTGTATTATGTTCATCATTTGATCACTGCCGTAGTAACCTTACTCTATGGGTAGAAAACCATAGCTTATATGGACTGGAAGGAGGAAGGTTGAAGGTCCGGGAGCCCCTGGTCCTAGCAAAGCTTACTCTAGACCTGGAAAAGGAATTTAGTTTGAAGTGCTTTGTAAAAGTATGTGCAGAGGACAAAGCTGCTGCCTCTAGAATACTGCTAGAATCCACCCCTTTTCATAAGGTCCCTTGGCCTTCTTTTAACTGACTTATGGTGGGTATAACAACAGGAAATAGCACTGGACAACCGGTTGGAAATGGCTTGCTTTCACACAGGTTACCTTCATAAGAAATGAATAAATGGATCAGAGATTCTGAAGGTTGTAATTTTATTTATTTATTTATTTACTTTACATTTATTTTACTTCTGCGGTGGTGCAGCGGTAGCGTTGTTGCCTCACAGCAAGAGGTTTTCCTGTTCGAGTCTCGGCTTGGGTTGGGAGTGCCTTCTGTGTGGAGTCTGCATGTCCTCCCCGCAGTCGAGTGGGTATTCAAAAGACATGCATTGAATGGGCGTGCCTTCGTTGAAGGTTGGCCGTTGGACTGGCAACTCGACACCATAAAAAAACCAACTGCCAATCATTAGGCAGTTCTAGCAATCCTAGCTGTTTAAGATTACCACAATGGTGGGCTGTGAAGGCAGATCCAGTTGCAAACCTGGCATTATTATAGGATATTGCAAGCTTGTTGATGTTGTTTTTACACAGTTTGTACATATAGGTGAGGCATAGAGGAGGGTAGTGATTAAGTGGGTACGGGCAATGGTGGTCCTGGCTAGTGGTGACAAAAAAGATTTAATCCTATATAGGGATCCTAGTTTTTTGTTGACTGTTTTTATTACTATTAATATGGGAATCAAAGGTAAGGTTGTTGTCAATAAGAAGTTTAGTAGTACAATCAAGAGATATAATAATGTTATTGCTTGATGTGACAGTAAAATTAAGTGGGGAGGCCCGACGTGTGGGAGTGAATAGTAGCAGTTTTGTCTTTTTTTGGGATTCAGAATGAGGCATCGATGTAGAAGCCATTTTATTACTATATTAAACACATTTTGGGTTATGGACTGTAGGACAGGTGGTGAGATGGCAGAGCATATTAGTGTGGAATCGTCTGCATATTGGATACAAGTAGCTTGAGGTATAACAGAGTACAGGTCGTTTATAAAAACAAGGCCTAATATGGAGCCTTGAGGGACCCCAAGGGCAACTGGGAGGTGGGAGGATAGGTTGTTCTCCCATAGGACAGCCTACTGCCTGTTGTCCTATGATTGGAACCGTTGAATAGCCAGTGTGTCTAGAGACAGGTTTTTGAGTATATTAATGAGTAAGTGGTGGTTAACCACATCGAAGGCTTTTGAAAGGTCAATGAAGAGGGCTGAGGATAACATATCTTTGTTACGATTCTTATTAAAACAATCTGTGAATGATAAAAGAGCAGAGGTGGTGCTATGAACTGGTCTAAAACCATGTTGGCAGTTGGCTAGTAAATTGTTTTCTATTAGGTGGTTTAACAGCTGTTTATGAATGCATTTCTCCATGATCTTAGCCAGTGGTGATAATATGGCTATAGGTCTATAATTTGATAATTAATTCAAGTTGCCTCCCTTATGCAAGGGGATAATGTGAGAGATTTTCCAGATTGCTGGGATAGTTCCTTCTGTAATAGTTCTGTTAATTAGGATGGAAACTGGGAGGGCTATGGCTTTTACAGCTTTTTGCAGGTATTCTGCAGGTAATAGGTCTGCAGAGAGGGTGGTAGGTTTAAGCTCGTGTCAGAGGGTACAGACAAGGGATGTAGGAACAGGCTAAAAGTGAAATGAAGGGGGTGCATTAGTGATGGAGGTGGTTTATGATGATGCATCAGGGGATAGCGGATTAGCAAGAGATTGAATAGTCTCTGTGAAAAAAGTGTTAAAGTTATTGGCTATTTGAGTAAGGTTATTGTGATCAGAGCCTAAAGGGACGGGTGTGACTGAATGACCAGGGTGTAAGAGTTTATTAATGCCTGATCAGAATCTTTGTGGTTTATTTTGGTGCGTTTGTTGGAGCTCAAAGTAAAAATTATTTTTGTCTAATATGACTTTTTTGTTTCACTTCTAAGCTGTCTAAACTTTAATTTATCAACAGGGTTTTTAGTTGAACGCCAGTTTGCCCATAATTTGTTTCTAAGGATTTTTTGTTTGGTAGTTTTTGAGAGCCATGGGGCTGGTTTAGTCTTGGCTGTAATTGTACATGTTGGGGCGTGGTAGTCTAAAATAGCTAAGAATTTTTAACTAAAGTATTGTACTGCTTCATCTAGAGGTAGGTTTTTTAGGGGTGACCAATCACATACCAAGAGTTCTTTTTGAAAGCTATTGGGGTTAAAACTCTTTTTGGTCCATAATGTTCTGTAGGTTGTTGTGTTTGGAATGTCACTTTTATATCTGATTATAAAGGTTAGTGAGTGGTCACTTACATCTTTGGGGAGGGTTCCTACTTTGTAAGTTTGGTGGTGACTGTTTATGAGAATCCAATCTAAGGTGCTTTCCTTGCCATTAAGTTTATTGGTGCTAGTAGGGGATGTCATGGTTTGGGTAAAACCATATAGGTTAATATGAGCAGGTGGCTGTTCTGAGGAACAGCTGCTCCAATTGATATTGAAGTCACCAAGCACTATGGTTTCCTGTGGGTAGGTATTAGGTAGCCAACTGAGGATATCCTCTAGGGTGCTGGAGTTATTACCTGGGGGAAGATAAACATAGATGATGTAGATGGATTTATGTTTAAGTTGTAATTTGGAAATAAGGATTTCAGCCTTATCAGTGGAGGCTGAGAATGTATAGGGGTCACCTGTAATCCAGTTTTGTATAGATAGCTACTCCCCCACCCTTCTTATATTTACGGTCTAGCCTCAGGATATTGTAGCCAGGTGGAATAATCTCATGATCTTGTGTTGAGTTTTTGAGCCATGTTTCAGTAAGACATAGGATGTCAAATGAATGCACATCCATGAGTTCATGTAGGTGGGCAACTTTATTGTTTATGCTTTGTATGTTGAGATGAGCTATGAAGAGAGTGAGTTAGAGGGTCTGTCTAGGAATTGTGTATTAGCAGGAATTGGGGTGTGGGGCAATGCAGTTGTGGTAGAGGTTGGTCCAGGGATTGGGTGGATATTGCCATCTATTAAGGGGTGAAATTGTACTCTTATAGAAAGTTTTAAGAGCATACATGTAAGAACCTGGAATTTCCTAGTTCCTGGACTATATAATTTAATGTGGGTCAGTCTATGATACTTAGCTGGTAGGTAGGTGGCTGTGCTGGGTGTATATGTATTGCTAAGAGGGACTTCAAGTGTTGGTATAGAAATCCTAGGCAGTTAAGGTATTCATGGAATGTAAGTAAGGTATAGAAAGGAAACGTGGAATGGTGAGCTTGATGAAGGTAGCATAATGCGGTAGTAGTTATAGCTTAATAAAGAGGGAATGTTCCAATTGTAATTTGTGTATAACACAAATGGTAATGGGTTATATCACTTTAAGGAGGTGGGTTCTGTGAGGGTGTGGTCTAGGGAGGATAAATGTAGAGGTACTGGGGGCGGGTGGGATATGGAGGCAGGGGTGTGGAGTGAGCCCACAGGGCGAACGGAGCGGATAGAGTCCGTGAAGGATTAAACCCTAAGAGAACTATCACTAGAGTGCTGACTGCTAGATAAATTTGGGAGAGATGGTTGGGAGGGTTGGTAGAGAAATAAGCAGACTAAAGTAGAAGGAATAGAGTGGGACAGCAGGAGAGATAAGTGTAGGAAAAGTTGGAATGCCAGAGGGTTATATGTTAAGATAGTAAGATATGTGTTCAAGGAGATTAGTCATGGGAAGAGGGTGCCACCTACTGGTCAACAGGATATATTGCAATTGTGGCTACAGGGCAAGAAGTAATAGGAGGGCAAAAATGGAAGAAAAATATACAGACGTAATGAGAGGGGAGGGTATGATAAGTAGGAGTAGAGATGGCTTTTGGCTGCTGGCTGTCCTGGCTAGGGAGTGTACACTAACCTGCAATTTACTTCCAGATATACATTTAGACAAGTCTATTAAGTACACACAGTATTCTGGTAAACATCCTTTCTTTTTTCCTTGAGGAAATGAATCTCAGGGAGAGGTTTAGCTCTATTCTTAACTCACTAGTTTTATGTAAAATAGGATTCTTGGTCTTCAGATGGGGCAAGTTCACAATTCCTTATACAGGACAGGCAGGTTGGAGAGTTGGTTACATAGAGGGGAACAGAAAAAAAGTGGTAAAGAAAAACAAAGGCTTTGGCCACACTTACTCCTATAATAACAGCTTTAGAAAAATACTAGAATACATACACCCAATTAGCCAGGTAAAAAGTCATGTACTTTTCTAAATATACTAAATATCTACTAAACTTAAGGATCCTAGGCAGATGCAATTCACCAGTTTAGCCATACCCATTAGGTTCACAAAGGTGTAATCACAGCTATACAGATTTTCTTATTGTTTCTTTTTTTGTTTTTTTAAAATAAAAGGAAAACGCAGCTATATAGTTCTTCAAACACAGCAAGTTAAAAACACTTTACACAATGAGATAGCCCTTTGTGTATGCTGCACACCATCAGGTTTACTGAACTAAGGCAGTCTAGGCAGTGCCATATGTGGTTCTAAAAAACATTAGAGCAGCTAAAGCACTAAGTTAGTAATACCCTTGGCTACACAGGAATGTATACGCTTCTACAAGACATGTATTTGTAAGACAACTGCTTTAGCCTAAATATAACATGGGCAACATGAGTAGAGACCAGGATACAGAAACGCTAGTGAAAGTTTGAGTTATGGTGCTACTTGAGAACATAGACGGCGTCTCTAAGCAAGGTCACATAGTGTAAAAAGTAGGTATCCGAGACGCTAAGCAGCCCTGGCAAATACTGAGTAAATGCAGGTACCAGATAGGTGTCTATTGGTCTGTCGCTATTCTTTTTGTGATCAGTACAGCAGATTCCATGTGCTTGGAGCTATTTTATTGGAACGCTAATTCCATTCAGCATTTACTGCATTAAAGCGACCAGTATAGCTAGTGTAGAGTGTATTTTAACAGTGCCCAGCTCTTACGCATTCAAGCACACTGTGTTGATACGGCACATTCAAATTAAGGTAGAACAGCTCATTACAGCCTTAAAAGTCACAATATCCACTAAAAAGTATGTAAATTGCAGTTTATGTAGTAACATTCAGCGCAGACACCTTCCACAAATCTAAAACACTATTCTAACACTACACATTCAATTTCAGAGGGAACAGATGACGTAGAACATATAGTAGTAACTATTCAAAAGTGTGTGCGGTCTACAGTTACCGGCATACTACCTTAAACTGCAGTTAATTTCTGAGGGTCCAAGCCGACCATAAGCTAATTACCCTAGATATCCACATCCTGCCTCCACCCCCCATTAAGGAAACCATGGTAAAAATTTTCTCCAAAGCCAACTTCATGCTTCTTAAGACAGAAGTGGTGAACTTCATGACACCCATGCAGATGGACAATACAGTTACGACTACTGAATCCTACACAATTTCACTTTATAAGCACTTACATGAGTGCATGGATCGCGCTATCCCAAACAGAACCAAGACGCTATCCTCCAAAAAAAGGAAGCCAATCTGGTGGTCCCCTGCCATAAACAAACTATACAACAGAAGGAAGAAACTCTTGCAAAGAGAGAGTAAAATCCCACGAGTGGAGGAGCTCCCTGGTCAGCCTCAGTAAGAAGCTGCGATCCCTGATAAAATCCTCCAAAGCTAGTTACGAAAACAAAATCGCCACAGATTCTAAAGACGACCACAAAGCATTCTATAGCTATAGCAAGAATCTCAATGGCAACACTCAGATCTGCTGAGTTATAGCACAATGGCACTAAATATACAGACCCAACTGATACTGCCAACATCCTGGCAGATAGGTTCAGTGCTAACTTTACCCCCCTCTCACCCCCTAAAGAGCCCATCTCTATACCGGAAGAATGCAGAGTTCCTGTAATCACGGCTGCACAGGTAAAAACCACACTCTCCAAAGCCAAGAACACAGCATCCATGGGACCAGACAACATCCCAGGCTGCGTTCTACACGAACTACAGAACGAACTGGCACCCCACCTAAGTACCATGTTCAATCATAGTCTCACCTCAGGCTTTGTGCCTGATGAATGGTGCACAGCAATGGTTATCCCACTCCACAAGGGGGGAGCCACCACGGACCCCGGGAACTACCGCCCCATTAGCCTGATGAGCCTGGACTGCAAGGCCATGGAACGTAACATCTTGGAACTTATAAACAAAGACACTGGTAATCTCCAAACTCTGGATCCCACCCAGTTCGGGTTTGTAAAAGGCAGATCATGTCTCCTAAACCTGATAGACTTCTTTGAAGCAGTCACCAAAGTCATAGACAAGGGTAAGGTGGTTCACACAGCCTATCTAGATCTTGCCAAGGCTTTCAACACCATCCCCCACTCTGGAATTATAGATAAACTCACTAAACTAGGTATTAGTCCCTATGTCACAAGATGGGTTGCCAACTGGCTACCTGACAGAACCCACACTATGAAAATAGCAGACTCCAAATCTGACTTCAGACCAGTGACAAGTGGAGTACCACAGGGTTCAGTCCTGGGTCCTCTCCTGTTTGGTATCTACTTCTCTGAAGTACAGGCTAACACAGAAGGTCTTTGGCTAATGAAGTTCTAAGATGACTGCAAACTAAGAGCCATAATCGAAACTCCTAACTATGTGGACATCCTACAAAAGGGCCTCACTGAGACAGATGCCTGGTGTCAAAGCCATGGCCTCAAGCTCAATGCTAAAAAGTGCATGGCATCCCCTTTGGTAAAAACTCTGTACCCATGAACTACAACATAGGCGGTAGTATACTTAACACCGAAAGTGTGATAAGAGACCTTGGGACACAGGTGGACAGTAGTTTCTCCTTTGATAATCACATCGCCACAGTAGTCAGGAAATCCTTCTACGTGGCACACCTCATCAGAAAAGGTTTCTCATCCAGAAAAAAAGAGGTCACTGTTCCCCTCTACTCATCACTCATTAGACCTATTATAGAGTACAACGCCCCTTTTGGTATGTACCTCACAAGACATCTACAACTGGAAAGGCCATAGAAATACCTCACAAAGAGAATTACTGGCCTCAAACAGATGCCCTACGGAGACCATCTCAAAAAACTCCAGCTTTACTCCATCGTATATCGCCTACTCAAAGGTGATCTCTGCCTAACATACAAAGCTATGTCAAACCCAGAGCTGTTGGACATGCTCCACTTAAAGAAATCCCAATCCCTCCGAGCTACACGCTCTAGGGACCTAAACCTTGTCACCACAATAAACAGAACATGCCAGAGGGATAGATTCCTGTCCCAGAGACTTGCCATACTCTGGAATAAACTACCTATCTATATCAAATAAAGCTCCTCATTAGCACTCTTCAAGAAAAATCTTGATGATTGGATGGGAAATAGGAAATTCACCACATGGATCACCTCTGTGGCTCTGCTCGACAGTGGCACAGGAAAATAATTTTCTTGGGTGGCAAAAGCCAGGGTACCTTTTTGGCTGGGCTTGTATAGGCCCCAGGGCCGATAGCCTAGTACCTACCTATGAACCTATTATATGTTATTTGAATATCAAATTGATTTGTACAGACGCTTGAGTTGAAAATGTATTTGTAAAGTTGTTTGTGTTGAAAAAATTATCAACAGTGTGCCCTGCTGGGAAGAAAAGAAATGCACACGCATTAATGTAACTGTTTAAATGTATAAGTTGTAACAGAGGATACTGGAAGAGAACAGGCTAAGCTCAGTCCCAGCTAACTTTGGAAAATAGCTGAAATTAAATTTGGCCATAAAGACTGCTTCTTACAGTTTTGATTGCAGCCAGACACAAAATATCTTTGAGAAGCCTGGCTTAGTAGCTCAGTAAGAGTAGAAGTGTTAAAATTGTTTTATGATTTCCAGGAGCTGCAGCAGATCTGAGCAAAGCTTTATGTGTTTATTATTGACACATAGGTGTTTAAGTCCTGGCAGCTTCTAGCCAAACGGGATAATGTGTGGGAACCAGAAGTCAGATGACCAGATGTGATGTCATCCTGTAAGCTATCCCAGAAATATTTAGATATTATATTGATAGGTCTCAGTCAGACTGGGCACTCTGTTTTGGAAACCTGACATAGAAGGATCCCTTACCTACTTCATATCACCTTGCTCCAGTAAATGACCAGGGAATAGTATTCTTTAGATTAGTCAAGAAAATATAGTGAGAATAGTTAAGTATTGTTTTTCTGTAACTGTGTGAATCTTTCCAGATGTGTTATTTTAACATTTCCTGTGGCTGAAACTCTGGTGTTTACTGTAAATAGATATTTAGTATTTTCATGTTCTTTTCTTATTTATTACTAAATATTTTTAAACTTTTCATGGTGGCTGATCCTTTATAGAGAATATTTTAACCTTTGAGAATATTCGCTTATATTTATTTGGTGATAACTCTGTCCACTCCTGAAAGCCCGCCTCTTTGGTCAACACTACCATTTGTACTAATATTAGCTTCACTCAGTATAAATGGATACCCTTTTAAGAGCCTTATAGTAACTGACTGGTGGCAGTGAATCTACCTTATAGTCTGGGTAAAGTTGGTAAAGCGAGTAATCTGTATCAGCCTTTCCCAGGTGTGTGTGTGTGTGATTAAATTTAATCTCAGAGTGTGTGTGTGTCAGCTACTTGAAGCAGGGACATGAAGCACTGGTTTTACAGAGAGGGTGCCTACAGTTGTACCAGTGGGGAGCCTTACTGGGGACCTGGGAAGAGGACAGAGAGAGAAACCCAGACCTTGGGCTGAGTGTGTTCCCTGTGTGCTTTTGAGGGAAATTGCACTTGATGCAGAGAGGTCTGAATCTGGAAATACTGAGTGCATCTATTTGTATTCCAAGTGAACATCCCTCTCCAGTGTCAGTAGTGAGGATTCAGACTCCTTGATTGCTGGCCCAGCATGGGGATGTCACAAGCTGATTAAAATAAAACAGTGAATGAATATATCAACTCAAATAACAAAATATCATCAAAAAGAAGGAACTTTAGCTATTTAGATATACTGATAAAACTGCAAAACTCAGAATTTGAATTGAAGAAAAGTCTGACTGAGTATAAGTCTTCTCTGGAAGAGTTGTTTCAAAAATAATAGCATTATATGTTAGAGCATGCAGAGAAAACCTGTGATTTTCTGCTGTACCAGACAAACTCAAAATAACAGACTGTATTAATTTTATGAAAGCACAGATGAGCAACTGGACTGGTGTTCCACAGCAACACTGGTTAATAGAAAGGGCACACAGAGTATGCTGCAAGCCTGACCATGAGAAAACAGCCAAGACCTGTATTAGTAAAGATGCAATCATACCAGCAGAAAGATTTGATTCTAACATAACTGTAGTAGAAAGGAAAAGTATAAAAAAATGGAGACAGAAGAGTGTTTGAGAAAAATAATTATTCACTGTACGCCAGGCAGAACAGAAGCAAATGTATCCCAGCAATCAGGATACAGCAACTTCAGAATATTTTTTGAGATAAAAACAGTGATGTATAATCAATCAGCAGATAAGTCACCTGGAACAGACATATAGACAGATTTCAATTTTAAACATACATTATAAATTGTACAAGTCTATAAATTCAAGGATATAATCTGTATGGTAATCAAGAAAATTTTGCTTTATATGATGATATTGCTGTGGAACATTTTGAGAAATCAGATCTTTTCAGGATACTAAATTAATGAAGACAAAAAAAAAAGTCATGTCTTACCATAACGTTCCATCTGTATTGTTGATCCTTTAGTCAGTCATATATGGTCCGGGCTCGAGCTAGAGCTCGGCGAGCGGCCATTTTCAAGCTGATGTCAGCTTCAAAACTTCGAGGCTAAACTCTTACCACAATCCCCCCCTGTTACCTACCTCAGATTTTGTTTGCAAAGTCAAAGGGAGATCAAGGCTACCTCTGGTCAAATAACCTATCCTGGGGGTGGTAGACTAAACCACAGGAAGGACATTCCTGAGCACCATAGAACCAAAAGATGCTCTTCCCCTGGGGCCCAAATCCAATTTGAAGTTGCCACCGACCTTGTTGAATGAGCTTTCATGGTAGTAGGCAACAAGATACGCTGTGTATATAAAAATAAAAGGTCTAATCATGATTGGGAAAGAAAGCTGGCAATTCAATGGCTTGATTAATGGACATTTCAGAGAGATCACTTTGGGAAATGATGGATTAGTTCTGTGAGATTGGATTTTTGCAGTTTATAGTTATGCCTAGCCAGATCCAAAATGGGTCTCCAGTCCCCGGTCTTTGACATCTTTTTGGTTTGGGAGAGAAAAGTGAGTTGAAGAATCAATGGGGCATTAAGAAAGAAGAGGCTGGTCCACCCGAAGAGGAGTGCATGTCTAGGAGGGTCATCCCAAGGAAGGATAGTTCCTGAGGGGTGGGATACCTCAGGCCAAGAGTACCTGGTCCACAAGACGCAACACATCATGTTCGGAAAGGCTTCTAGTGGACCTCACGGAGACGGAGAGAGAAACAGGCCTGTCAACAGAAGAGGCAGACTCGGTGCCCATCACATCTGTCTGCACTGAGGACAACGGTGCCGAGAGAGACTGGACTACTGTTGTCTGCACAGAAGAAGTCATCGGTGCCAAGGTCATGGTCTGCACTGACACAGGGATCTGTGCCGAAGTGGTTGTCAGTACCGAAGCTGGAACCGACAAAACTGAAGTCAACAATAAGGGCGTCGGTTCCAAGGAAGATCTCGGAACAGACGCGGTCAAAGTCTGCACCGACTGGACGGTCAGTGCCGATACAGTGGTAATAGTCTGGACCGAGGAGCCCCTCGGTGCGGATATATAGAAGGCTGCAGGAGAAGACAGAGCCAAAATCACTAATGGAGCCGAAGGCCTCGATGCTGAGGATCTAGGCACCAAAAGCACAAAAGGCAAAGATTTAGTCTTAGTAGGAATATCAAGATTTTCTTATGGGCTCTAGGAGGTTGAGGCCTCCGACTCAGAAAAATGGCCTGAAAAGGAAATTTTAGAAGTCCCTTCAGTAACAGCTTGTTTTTCCTTTCCAAGGTTCTAGTAGAAAAAAAGGATTCTCACAAATAGTACAGGGTGGGTCAAACAAAAGCTGGAAGCTCCCAAACAATAAACACACAAGTGTGCGTGAAGTGTAAGGCAAGTTTGTGTCCAGCAATACCCATATGTATTAGGACACAATAACATGAAGTTTATAGGAGTATGGATTAAAAATACATCTGTTACAGCAGCTAAGGATATGAGAGAGGAAAAAAAAAACTGAGAAACTGGAAGCTCTAGTTTGTGGATATGGATGCAAACAATAGTATATACAAGTCAGACAATTTTTTATCAACAAGAGAGGTTGTAGACAATAATCAATAAATGGTTGAACGAATTTGTCTGGGAGGGGAAGAGGATAATGGTTAAGTGGGATAAGCTGTTCTTCCCAACAGAACAAGGTGATTTAGGATTACCGGATTTGTTACAATATTTTAGAGCTATGCAGTTAAGGCTCATATACAAATCATAAGGCTCATATAAAAATCACAAGCAGAAGGTTATAATTCAAAGTAGAAAGGGATGATGATGAAGCAAAGGAAGTTCAACAGATAAGGAAAAAGTGGCATTTTGGTTGCACAGCATTGAGGAGAACAACCATACATACTATATTCATAAAGTTACAGAAAGTATTCTAAGGACTAAGCCAACAGAGAACCGGAGAAAGGAAACTTTGCCAATAAGAATGACTGCAAGTAGGGGGTTAAGAAAATAGACAAGAAGGGGACTGGAATTTACTGGAGAAAGCTGGCAAAGGAATCAAAGTATTGGGACCAAATAACTAGTGAGGGAATGGTATTAGAGCAGAATGAGGACAAGAAGGTTGGACTGCAGGTTAGATACTGCTTTCTCTAGCAGATATTGGCATCAGAGCTGAGTACAGACAACGAGAAAGGAATAGAGGAGCCCTAAATGAAATATGTGCTCTGCTAGAGTTTTAGATGAATATTGAACAGATACTGCAATGAAAAAAGTGGTTTAATTAAGGCATTTAAAATACTGCATGATGGCTAAAAGAACTGATCAGAGGAGGCTAAAAAAAAGATTGGAAATTGGATCTTTAGACAAGGGAAGGAGCAAATTGCGTATAACTAAAGTGAATTTGTGAGAACAATACATGCACAATAGTGATCACAGGAGGAGTTTGGTTTAGGGAGGCAAGATTTGAGCAACGTATGTAATGGATTAAGTGAGAGTTATAAAGAAAGAAAACACATATGTAATACATTTGACATTTGTTGACCGGGTTAGTCCAACTTGGACAAAGCTCTTTTTCAGTGGAGACCCAGGGTGAAAAGCTCCACAGTAAAAATATACAATTAATTTGACATATAATAATCAAAAGATTTACATAGACATAAGTAATAGCAAGTTTAACATACATAGCAATTTGAATATACCTTTCAACATGAGGAGATACAAAGGAGAGAAACAAACAATACAGCTAGACATTAACTTTTGAAAAGTTTATACAGAAAAAGTTAGACTGGCTGTGAGTAGGAGAAGAGTTAGTCAAGTATGAAAAGAATTTGTAAGAGTGCAGGATAGAAGCAGAGAGGAAGGAAAAATGAGTAGCAGGAGTTGCAATAAAGACAGATAAGGAAAAAGGTAGGGTTTCATAGCATTAGTAGCAAGATAAGAGAATAGGATACCTTAGGGACATGAGTCAACCAGGAGGAAGAGAGCACAAACATAGCTTACTTTCCTTGAAGTGAATTTTACTGCCTTTCTGAATTGGGTTTTGGATCTAATGGATCAGATGTCGATCGGTAGTTTGTTCCATTTCTCAGCAGGGTAACAGCTATAAAGTTTTTTTTCCTATGTTGGTCTTGCGCTTGAGAATTGTCAGGAGATGTTTTTCAGAGCATCGCAGGGGTCTAACTAGGGTGTAGAGGGAAAAGATTGATGTAATACTGGGGCAGAAAGTGGGTTGGTATATAATAGAATTAATTATTTGAAGTTGAGAGAGGTGGAGGTGAACAGTGATGAGTTGAGTATGGAAGTTCAGCAGCAAATTTAGCTGTATTGTTGTAAATGGACTCTAGTTTAGAAATAAGTCTGAACTGTAAGTTGGTGAGAATTTGAGAGCCATAGAGAAGTGTTGGTAATCGGTAGGCATGTGAAAGAGATCTTTTAGCAGTACTAGAGAGAAAGGTTTTGTTCCTATAAAGAAGACCAAGTTTTTGATGGGTTTTCTTAATGTTACTTAGAACATGCAGGTCAAATTTTAGCTGGTCATCAATAATGACTCCCAGTAATTTGGTGTGGCTTTCTGCTATGATGGGTGTGTTATGTGGGAAGAGATGGTGAAAGATGATTTCAAATGGGACAAAGTTTTTGGTATGAAGAGTAAGAGTTTGGTATTCGAATATATAATGCATGTAAATGAAATATTTTTTTCCCATTAATGTATTTGTGTCCATGTCTTAAGTGATAATTTCATATAGGCTTTAAAAAACTGTCTCATGCGAGTCCATCCAGTCTGAGAAAGCTCATGATAATGGTCTTTGGCCATTTCCAAAATGGGAGGGATCCACTGTTGCCTAGGCCAGAAGGGAACCAGCACAGTGATCTTTTCTAGTCTGAGTATCAGTGGAAAGAGTGGAAGGGCATATGGGAAACATTTCTGAGCAAGGAAATAAAAATGCATTTCCCATGCCATCTAACAAGGAATAGTAGAGCAGACTTTTTTTTGGAGGCAAAAAGATCTAACTGAGGTATTCCCCACAGCTGGATCAAATCTTGGAAAAGCCCTGATTTATTTATTTTTTTACGACAGTCTGTCCTTGTCCTGCTCAGCTTGGTTGCCAGTAGTTTTCCCTGATCGGATGAAAGACGCCTGTAAATGAGATTGTGCTAAATTGCTATATACCAGTCTATCATGGCTAATCTACACAGAGGGTAAAGATCTGGATTCCTCTATTTATGTACCACATCACAATGGTGTTGTCTGTAATTACTTATAATTGGCTAAGGGACCAAAAATGATTAAGAGCTGGCAGCATTGATGACTGCCAACATCTCTTTTATGTTTGTGTGTTTTGGTCTTTTGTTCCAAAGACAATGAAATTTTACTTCCAGAGACATCACTCCCCAAATGAAGTTGAGTTATCTATAGTTACAGATTACACAAGAAGTGGAAGGGAATATGGGAGACCCAAATTCAGATAAAACTGGTCTCTCCACCAAAACAGTTCCTTTTTTATAAATGCCAAAACTGAAATCTGGAATAGCATGGAATGTTGGGACCACAGAGTTTAGGTACCATTGAATCTAAAGGAATAAGAATCATGGATGCTTTTATCCTACTATCCTGAAAGATTACCTTGCTGAAGTCCTTGAATGAGTAGAAAAAAATCATAAAAAGATATAGATCTAGATCTAGTTTTTCCTGTGGAACAGCAGCTCTTTGAACTGAGGTTTCTAGGAGACAACCAAGGAAAACAATCCTGTGAGGAGTCAAATAAGACTTTTGAATATTCTCTTGAAAATCTAGTCTGTGAAGGAGAACTCTTACCTAAGTGAGAGATTCCTGACATTTTAAAAAAAGAAGTTATGTTCTTACCATAACGTTCCATCTGAGTAGTAGACTTCATTCTTCTGCACATATGGGTATACGGATCCGATTCGGATCTGAGCCAGCAAAATTTTTCAAGCATCAGCTCCGAGCTCCAAGTTCCTCCCTTACCTATATTGCATCACTTCCTCCTATCTAGCCCCAGATCGAGTTTGCTGACACTAAGTGGCAACATAACCACAATCCTGAACAGGAAAAACCTGAAGAGTGAGGGGGATGGAGGGAGGGAAGGTGCAGAAGAATGAAGTCTACTACTCAGATGGAACGTTATGGTAAGAACATAACCTCTTTATCTGAAGTAGTTGACTTCATTCATTCTGCACATATGGGACAGAGTCCCAATATTTCTGAGCACCGCAGAGCCAAAGGATGCTCTCCCTCTAGAAATAAGATCCAATTTATAATGAGAGATGAATGTGTGCGAATTGGCCCAAGTCGCTGCCACATAGATATCGTCTAATGGAACTCTTGACCAGAAAGCTGCAGAAGTTGGCCATTGCTCTAGTGGAATGAGCCTTCAATACACCAGGAGGAGATAAACCTTTGTCCTTATAAACCTGTGCAATACAGAGAGTGAGCCACCTTGCTAAGGACAGTTTCGAAACTGCTTTGCCCAAAAATGGTTTTGAAAAAGAATTGATCTGACCTCTGGAAGGGTTTAGTCCTATGGAGGTAAAAACAAAGCTGTCTATGGACATCCAATAAATGAAGCTTACGTTCACCTCTATTTTGGAAATTTGGGAAGAAGACTGGCAAATTTATAGACTGATTAATATTGGCTACTGAGGACACCTTGAGAAGAAAGGAAGGGTTCGTACGCAGCAAAACCCTATCCTTGTGGAAAACCAAATAGGGGGGCAAGGAGGATAAGGTCTGCAACTCTCTTGGCTGACATGATGGCGACCAAAAAGGCTGTCTTCCATGACAAAAACTTCATCAGAACTGAACCGGCTGGCTCGAAGGGGGGAGAGGTCAAAGCCTGAAGGACTAAAGTCAGATCCCAGGGGGGCACCGTTTCTTTAACTGGTGGTCGCAATAAAAAAGTGCCCTTCAGGAAAGCTTTACACAATTTGGCAGAAGCCAGAGCAACCTTATTTTCACCCAAATGAAAATTAGAGATGGCAGCCAGCTGAACCTTGATGGTAAAAGCACTTGCGCCTAATCGAAAAAGATCGGCCAGAAAATCCAGTATGACCGGAACGGAGGCCAACGGGTTCAGATTGCGCTGAGAGGCCCAAATGCAAAAACGTCTCCACTTGCTATTGTAGAGTTTCCTAGTGGAGGCTTTAAGCGAAGCTACCAGAATATTCTTAACAGGGGACGAAAGTCCGGGAGTCCTGATGATCATGGGAACTGGAGCAGGCACGCCGTCAGCTTGAGGCTGTCCAGGTTGGGCAGGGGCAAGCCCAACGGGTGAGAAATCAGATTTGGGCATGGATCTAGAGTCCATGGAGGAGCCAACAGGTGAGACCATAGGAAGGGAAACCACACTTGACGCGGCCAGAAGGGAGCTACGAGAATGACTTTGCATTGCAGCCAGCAAGCTCTCTGAAGGAACTTGGGAATAAGAGGTAACGGGGGATAAGCATACAGTAGCCCGGGAGGCCAAGCATGGACTAAAGCGTCCCTGGGGACATCCCCCAGAGGGGGGATCAGAGCGAAGAAGTTGCTGCACTTCACGTTGGAAGGAGATGCGAAGAGATCACAGCAAGGTTGACCCCAAACTCGGAAGATCTTCTCCACCACTGATTGTTTCAGAGACCACTCGTAAGGCAGAAGGATTGCCCTGCCGAGACTGTCCGCTAGAATGTTGGAGCATCCCGGGATGTGCGTTGCTATGATAAGGTTGGTGGATATGGCCCACTCCCAAACCCTCATGTCCTTGCGACAAAGGGGGTAGGATTGGGTCCCTCCCTGTTTGTTTATATACCAGACTACAGACATGTCTGATTGAATATCTACCATCCCTGGAGGTAGGACAGGATGGAAGGCTCTCAACGCTAAAAGCACTGCCCTCATCTCCAGGACACTGATGTGTAGCTTGGTCCCTGGAGGGGACCACATGCCCTGGACCGTCCTTCCCAGGAAGTGCCCCCACCCTAGCTGGGAAACGTCTGTGGTCACCGTGGCTTGAGCCGGAGGGGCTAGAAAGCTGCACCCCACGAAAATGTCCGCTGATTGAAGCCACCACTGGAGTGATGTTCTGCATGTCCGATTGATTCAGATGTGGAAATTCATCGGAAGTTCTAGCCAGGACCACTGAACTGCTAGATTCCACTGAAGGACTCTCATGTGAAGACGTGCAAGAGGGAGGATAGAGATTGCGGCTGCCATCGAACCCAGGGCCCTGAGAACATTGGCTGCTGTGACTACCGAATGATCCAAAATAGCCGATACATGGAGTCTGAGATTTTCTATCCTTTCCAGGGTGAGAAAAATCTTTGACTGAATCGAATCCAACCATGCCCCGATGAAGTCTATGATCTGAACCGAAGCCAGGTGGGACTTGTTGATATTGATCGTGATGCTTAACTTGTGAGCCAGACCGAGGAAGTAGTGTAGGGCTCGACACAAGAGACATTTGGTGGATGCAGCGAAGAGCCAGTCATCTAGGTAGGGGAATACCTGAATGCCCTGAAGTCTCAGGTGAGCCGCTGCGACCGCCATAACCTTGGTGAACACCCTGGGGGCTGTGGTGGGACCAAAGGGTAAGGCTCTGAATTGAAAGTGACTGGCCCCTAGCCGGAAGCATAGAAACCTCCTGGAGCTCCTGTGGACCTTGATGTGATAATAAGTGTCCTGGAGGTCCAACGAGCACATCCAGTCGCATTCTCTCAGAAACAGTAGAATGGACTGTAGAGTGACCATCCGGAATTTTTGTTTCTCTACCGACAGGTTGAGGATAGACAGGTCCAGAATGGGCCCGAGATCCTCAGTCTTCTTTGGCATTAAAAAGAACCTGGAGTAGATGCCTGATCCGGTTTGATCTGGGGGGACCGGCTCGATGGCTCGTTTTTGTAGCAGCTTCGAAACCTCTAAGGCTGCAGCCTCCCTGTGAGCGGGTAGTTATGGGACATGAAATGAAGGGGATAGAATATCCCCTGGATATGATGTTTAACACCCAGCGGTCTGCAGTAATGGGCTCCCATGCCACTGGATGTAAAGAAAATCTTCCCCCGACTGCCTCCAGAGTAGAGCAGCCGGGCAACCCCTCAGGGTTGCTGTGTGGGTCTGTCAGAAAAAGGTTCCCTAGACCCAAAGTTTCTGGGACCCCCTCTGCCTCTGGGACGGCGTTGGTCTTGTCCCCCTCTGCCTTCTGGGGGATGAATATTCCTGAGTATCACGAAAGGACTGTGATTTCCGGAACCACATCTTCTTTTGCCCCTTTTGGTTCCTGGAATGGGACCTCTGGGGGTTAGAGAAGCAGATTCCGATGGCTGACAAAGTCTTTCTGTCCTTCTCTCTCTGGGTTAGTGTGTCACGTACAGTCTTCCCAAAGAAGGATGATCCATCCATAAGAGGCGTTGATGAAAGACGCCTTAAAATGGTCCACAAACTGACACAGTCTGACCGTAGCATGAGAGAGGAGACGCACAGAGGTATTTGTCACTGATTTCAGTGTAGTCATCTTCACAGTGAAAGACTGCTTGTCCTGTTGCGATAGAGACTCGGGGGGCGACTCAGTTAGTGCTGATATAAGGTCTCGCTGCAGTCGGATAACATGTGCCAAGTAATTCAGCGCATGAATAGAAAATGTCGCTGACGAGTACATGCGCTTCCCGAAATGATCCATCAACCTGGACTCTATGTCTGGTGGATGAAATGAGGAACTCTCCTGTGCCAGTTCCCTCTTTGTGGCAGCTGCAACCACCAAAGCATCTACTGGGGATCCTTTGGACCATGCCTGCCTGTCTGACGGCAGGGAAAGAATTTTCTCTGGCCTTTTGGGTATAGGCTCTACGATGTCAGGATCCTTCCATGCCCTAGTGGTGATGAGGTCCACCAGAGGGGAGACCCAGGAAGTAGATGGGCCCATGCCAAAAGCCTCCAGGAATACGGACTCATCCGCAGAGGGTTTGGGGGCTGACCAACCTCCTCTTTGGCGGAGGATCTCCATAATGTCTCCGAATGAGACGTCCTCGATAGATGATCTAGGGGAACCCTCTCCTTCATCCAAGTCCGTATCAGTGGTGATGGACTCAGGGGAGTCCAAGTGCCTCCTCTTACACTTGCGCTTACAAGGTTCCTCTCCAGTGGGACTCTCTGGAGAGGATTCGTAAACCTCCATGAGTTCCCTGAGGGGAACAACCTGGGGTTGCTTTGGCATGGGCTGTCCCTGACACAGGGTAATGGGAGCAGAATCCAAAATCAGAGGGATCTGGGTAGGATCCGAGTAGGTAAGCTGTGATCTCAACCCCTGGGAGAGAACCCTTTCCACTGCCCTGAACGCCGATGGAGAGCACACCTCCATAGAATGTAAGGAAGAGACTTTCCCTGGCACCGAAGCAGGGATCGGAGCCGACGGCGGGGTAGTCCGGGCTCCAAGGATGGGATCCGAAACAGCGAGATCTCGACCCTCAGGTCCGATTCCCCGACCACGGCTCCGAGAGTCTCCTGGATCCAAGGAACTCAAGGTGAGGGCCGGCATCAAGGAAACAAGAACCATCGGCGCCGACCCAACAGCTCCGAAAGGTCTTGGACCCGAGAACCCCGAAGCGTTGGGTTGGATCAGGGAAGGAGCAATAGGGTGGGACATAGTTGAAGGAGGAGGACCCTCTCCAATGGGAGAGGGCTGTGGTAAGACCCCCATCTGAATCTGGTTCTGGATGAACCTCATCAGCCTGTCCATATCCAGGTCGGAGACACTCCGAGTTAACCTAGAGGAAGCGACCGACTCGGGTCTGGGCCAGATCTGAGGGGAGTGCCTCGGCTCTGATGGCTCCAGCGAGAAACAGGGAGAGCGGTGCAGAGGAGAACGAGACCTGGGTGCCTTTGAAGAGGGGCTGGAGAAAGACTCCCTGTCCGGTGATTTTTTTCTGGGCCTGTCCCTCTCCTTGTGGTGCCTCTCCCTGTCCCTTCTGTCCCTACCTCCGATGAAGCAGGCCTGGCGGGAGGTTGAATCCCTGCCTGCACAGTGTCACTGGCTGGAGAGGAAACCAAGGCAGACTCTAGGGCAGAAGCTGGTAGCAGACCCTTAGCCACAAGCTTAGCTCGGCGATCCTTCAAAGCCCTAGGATTAAAGCCTGAACAAATCTCGCAAGATGCAGACAGATGGGTGACCCAGCTTGTGACCACACTCTGTGCACTTCTTAAAGAGAACCTTAGGCTGTTCAGCCATAGTAGCAACAGTAAAAACAGTAAAAGCCCTAACGGCCTACTCACACATGCACTTAAACAGGGATTGGGTCTAGGCAGGAAACCAGAATCACAACCAAAAACACACAACTTTTTTTTTTTTTTTTTTACAACTAACACGGCGATTGAACATGAAGGGAGGAAAAAAAGGGAAAGGTATTCAAACTCAACTATCACAAAAAGACCAAAAAACCTTACCACCTTGCTTAGAGCTCAGAGACCATGATGCTGACTCTTAGAGCGGCAAACGAGACCTGGGGCTAAATAGGACATGATGTAATATAGGTAAGAGAGGAGCTTGGAGCTCGGAGCTGATGCTTGAAAAGTTTTGCTGGCTCAGATCCGAATCGGATCCGTATACCCATATGGGCAGAATGAATGAAGTCAACTACTTCAGATCAAACTTTTCAACTAAAGGCAAGTCATCTAAATAAAGGAAAAACATGTGAATACCTTGTAGTCTGCAACTGGCTATCAATGGAGCTGGGTGTTTTCTGGACACCCTTGGAGCACTGGCTAACCCAAAGGGTAATACAGAGAACTGAAAGTGTAATCCAGATACAGAAAACCTTTATAAAATTTAAATCCGAGGATATAAGAGTACAATGAATCAAAGTTAACAGGTAGTGAAGGAATGGCATTTGAAATTTGGGAATTTCACAAACTGATTGAGAAAAGAAAGATGTAGGACTGATCTGCACAAGGCTTCTTTCTTTGGTTCCAGACACATTCTTGAATAAAAAACCTTTCCCTTTCAGAGACAGTGGAATGGGTTGTATTACCCCCTTGGTCAACAGATGCTGAATGACAAGAAGGAAAAAAAGAATTCTGATCTGGTGGGGTGAGGAGGAAGTAACTCCCACTGCCATCTCTAGCCCCTGATGGATCACTCTGGGAACATATTTATTTGAAATTACCTGTAGCCACAGACAGAAATGGAGAGACAGATTTGGGGGAGTTAAAGGCTTGCAGAGTGGGAAGGTGGGTTATCATCTGCAGAAAGTCATTCAGACTTGTAAGATTATCCTGGTTTCTGGGAAACTCCCTCTTCTGCTTGGGGCCTCCTTGCCATTTTTTAGATGTTTGATTCACAGATGTTTACTAGGTCTAGTTGTTTTGCTTTTTTTAATAAAAAGTGCTAAGATAGGTGGGAAACCTTTAACAAACTTGGGGAAAGGTGGCTAAAAAATCTGAGTCACCCCTTCAATCCATTTCCATCTTTCTTAATAAAGCACAGCATCCCTGGGTCAATAAGCTACTGGTAGGCTTGTGTCCAGATGTCCAGCTTGGGTTACCTGGGATAGCTCTGTTGAGCGATAGTTGAATGTAAAATCAATCAACTTGCCAAAAATGAACTAAAAATTGCTGCACTCAATGTAGGTTCATTGACAGGACGCAGTTGGGAAGCAGGCGACATGATGTTAAGGAGAAGGCTGGATATCCTGTATATCCAGGAGACAAGATGGAAGGATACTGCAGCAAAGCCACTTGGACTGGGATCCAGAATCTACTACTCAGGAGGAAGACAGGCTAGAAATGGTGCGGGAATGATGGTCAGGGAGAAGCTTCAAAAGACAGTAAGGGATGCCATCAGAATTAGTGCCAGACTCATGGCAGTCAGTCTCCAGTATAATGATAGGGCAGTATTCATAATTTCAGCCTATGCCCCACACGAGGGTTGTGATAGTGAGGAAAAAAAAAAGAGTGCATTCAAACAGCGGTTGCAGAACCTCCTAGATAAAGCAGGACAAGAACTGGTGTTAATGGGCGATTTGAATGCACATATCAGAACAGACAGGATATGAGGACTGCCTGGGTCCACATGGGTCGGGCAACAGGAATAAAGGAGAGGCCATTCTAGACTTCTGTCTGGCAAAAAGCTTGATAGCAGCCAACACATGGTTCAGAAAGAGAGACAGTCACAAGATCACATACAAGAGTGGCTAACATACAACTCGTGTAGACTTCCTCCTAGTAAGGAAAAGGCACTGGGGTAGAATCAGCGATTGCAAAGTCATCTCCAGTGAAACAGCCCACAGCATAAACCATTGACTACCACAATCAGCTGCAAGCAGTGCTCAGACGACTCTAAGGTCAACAGAGACCAGGCTAAAGACCTGGAAGTTGAAAGGAGAGAATGCACAACAGTTCAAGGAATGACTTAGGGCTCCAACACTTCAAGATGAGGAAATAGGTGGAGATGAAGAAAAATGGCAGCGCCTCAAAACAGCATGTGTGAGGACTACAGAACAGATATGTGGTCTAGTCAGATATGGAAATGTGGTACATAAGGAAAGCTGATGGTGGAATGCAGAAGTACAGGATATCAAAAAGAAAGAAGTGCAGGACAAAGTAGGAGCTAGACAAGATGGACCAGGCTAAGGAGGAATACTGGTTGGCTAACAAAGACGTTAAGACAGCAGTTACAATGGCAAAGAAAAAGGCATCAGAGGCACTCTACCAGCTTCTGGAAAGTACGTCAGTAGAAGGGACAAAAACTCAGTCAGGTTGCAAGGCAAAGACAGAAGGATAAAGAAGCTAGTCAGACACCCTTCATAAGAGATATCAACAACCTGCTCACCAGTCCACAGGACATCAGTGTCAGATGGAAGGAGTACTACTAGCAACTTCCGAATGAAGAAAATCCCACAGAAGCTGTACTACTCAGATACAGCCTATGGTGAGAGAAGACAAGCAGCTCTCAATAGAAGTAAGAACAGCACTAATGAAAATGAAATCAGGGAAAGTAGCAGGCTCAGATGATATCACAGTAAATATGATAAAGATGCTGGGTGAGATAGGGGAGAAATGGCTCCTGACGGTACTCAAAGCAGTGTGGAGAGAAAGACATACCCCAAATGACTGGAGAATAAGCATACTACTGCCAGTGTTCAAGAACAAAGTGGACAATTACAACTGTGGGGAGTACAGAAGTATCAAACTCCTGTCACTTTGCATGAAAGTTCTGGAGAGGCTAGCTGATAAATGATTACACAGAGTAGTAGTAAGATGGGAGATGAGCAGTTCAGATTCAGATCAGGATGCAGCAGACTGACCCACTGTTTGCAGTGAAACAGATAGTTGGGAAAAAGCTAGAAATGAGGAAAGAGTCCAAATGAACATTCCTAGACTTGGAGAAAGCATATGACAAGGTCTCAAGAAAGCTAATTTGAGCAGTACTGTGGTGGTTTAAGTCCCAGAAAAGTACAGTTGTGTACACCTACCATAAATGTAGATGTTCGAGTGTCTTCACTGTTGCAGTCATAACTGTAGGATTGCTCTGCGCCGGCAGCAGCAGTCCGGCCAGAAGAATCCCAAAGTCTGGAGTCGGTGCGGCTGTATAAGCTAGTATCTGGCGTCTTACGCCCTTTGCACGCTAGCCCTCAGCCGCGCCCATCTTCTCCAGCCTTTCTTGCCTAGATATCAGAAGTCCCAAAAATCAAAAATAGATCAACAAGGAAACACAAATACACCACAAATATGAAGGAAAAGAGGGGGGAGAGGAGGGACTGCACCCGTGACACAACGAATGGCATACACATTTAACACATCATGTATGGTGTAGGTACACAACTGTACTATATTCTTAGGTGTTTCACTGTTTAGCAGTGGACTAAACACGAGGTGTAGAAGGGAAAAGGCTTTAGATAGGAGGAGGCTTTGAATAGAGCAGAGAAGGAGGCAAGAATGCAAAGCAGGGACAGCAAAAGCACTTGAAACCAAGGACTTAGAAAACAGCTTGGATTGCTATGCTTGGAAAAGTATGCAAGACTCCAGTGGCAGCTTCAAGATATCCTTGGTAGAAAGCTGTAGAAGTAAAGTAGAATGAGGTCCCTGAAACTGTTTCCCATGATGGAGTAACAAAATCTTGTCTAAGTAAAATCGTAACTGTCTGTGCACATCCAATGAATGCAAAATCATTTCCCCTTTATTTTAAGGATTTGGAAAGAAAGTAGGGGGTGAATTGTCCCCGATTCAAAGCCTTTCAAATCACATCGAGGCAGGAAAGTAGGATTCTGTCCTGATGGAAAATAAGGTATGGTTCCACAGCCATGAGAGCTTGCAACTCTGAGACCCTTCTGAGATCCCAGGCAGGGACAGGAGGGGGTTTGGAGGCCGCAATTTTTTTAGCTCCTCTCAGAACTGCTTCAAAACAGGAGGATCAGAACTGAAATGCTTGAGATAGAGAAGCATGAATCTTAACGGAAGAAAAGGGAAAGTCCTTTTAGATAAAAAAGTTCAAAAAGAGAAAAAAGATTGAGGACCTGAGAACCTGAGGATCAGAGCCCTGTCCAAGCATAGAAAACCTCTTCCATTTAGAGGCATAGGATTTCCTAGTGCTGGGCCGTCCTTCTCCAAAAGAACAATCAAAACTTGTTTGGGAAGACTAGAGGAAATCAAATTTCTTTGAAGCAAAGCTGCTGCCAAAGGGTCTTGAGATTGGAATGTAGTAACTGACCCTGATGCTGGGACAGAAGTGAAGGGTTTCAGGAAGAATCCAAGGAGGCCCGAGAACAGGAGCTTTTTAAGGTTGATACCAAAAACTGTAGGAGCCAATTTTGGGACTCAGATGATGAGGACTTGGGCTCTTGTGCTTTTTTCTCAGTAGTACCGAGGCAGTAGAGGAGAGGAGGAGGGAAGGCATATGCGAAAGGCTTCCAGCTGGACCTGGTGCAAAAAGCGAGGCAGCTGATGATTGAGATAGCATCCATTCGTGAGGATCTGAAATGTTTCTGCTCAGGCCTGGAATGAATTGAGCCTGGAGATGCAGATTCAAATTTAGAGCTGTGTCCCATAAACCCATAGCTAGTCTGCAAACCCTGCTTGTTGATGTACCACATGACCGTGGTGTTGTCTGTGCTCTATGCTTGAGCATTTTGAACTGCCAACATTTCCTTCAGATTGATGTGCCAGTGAAGATGGTCCTTTGTCCAGGTTGGCAATTGTCTAGAAAGTGTGCTCCCCAGCATAATCCGAGGCGTCCGTGGTAGGATTTGAGTGTAGGTTGGGGAGGCGAAAAGGTTTTCTACGTTTAAAAGTGCATGCCCTGGACCACCAGAGGAACGGATCAGAGGAATCAGAATATCCAGATCGTGGTAATGCTGTGACCATACACTTTTCAGATACCATTGAAGCTTTCTCATGTGAAGCCTTGCGTTTGGAATCAACAGAATGCAGGAAGCCATGTAGCCCAGAGCCTGCAGGAATTTCCTTGCAGTGAGCTGAGATAGAGTTGCCAAGGCGTTGAAAGTAAGCCAGCTGAGTTTGTTTTTCTGGAGTGAGGTAGGCCCCTGTAAGGTTGTATTTAAGAGGGCTCCCAAGAATACCATTTGTTGAGAAGGGATCAAATGTGACTTTTATGTTCACAGAGAATCCCAGTAGTAGGAGAAGACGTTGAACAAAGTCCAGATGTTGAAGCAGAAGATCTTTGCTGTCTGCCTGAATAAGGCACCCTGAAGTCTGCAGTAAGCCACTACTGGTGCCAGGCACTTGGTGAAGACTCTAGATAAACCAAAGGGCAGAACAGAGAATTGAAAGTGCTTGTCTGATAGGGATATGCAAATAGGCTTCCTTTAAGTCCAATGTCACCATCCAGGCGTCCTGAGAGCATTGGAATTAGCTGTTGCAGAGTAAGCATCTTGAACTTTGGAATTTCCAAAAGGTGTTTAACACAGAAAGGTCCAGAATAGGTCTCCATGAGTTTTGTTTTCTGGGAACCAGAAACAGCCTTGAATAAAAACCTTTCCATTTTCCGAGTGGAACAGGCTCTATGGCTCTCATGGCCAGAAGAGCATCCACTTGAGTTAAGGCCTCTGACCATTGAAGTTTTGGCAGATCTGGCCAACCGTGAGTCCTTGGCAAGGTGTGAAAGTGGAACTTGTAACCTTTTAAAATCCACGTCATACCCATCTGTCCTGGGTAATATGAGTCCAATTCTAAAAAAAGAGACAGTTTTCCCGAGGCGAGGGGGTAAGGGTCCTGAAGGTCCTGAAGAGACCGAGAGAGTCATTGAGTTTTGCTTTGAGATTGGGATCTGTCTTCTCCCTTCTAGGTGAAGAAGCAGTCCATTGTCTAGATCTGTAAGAGGTCTGGCCTTGACCACGCACCTCTGGGCGCTATATATTCCCTTTTTTGGCTCCCTGTCAGATGTGGAAAGGACCAATTTTAGAGGGCCAATTCCTGGAAAATCTAGGAGGCTGAACTTGCAAGAAATCTTTTACAGTCTGCATGGACTTTGCCTTTTCTTCCATCTTTTAATAACTTCCTCAGCCTTAGAACCAAAAGAACATCTTGCTGAACAGGGCATCTAATAACTTAGCCTTAACCTGTTCAGGTAAACTTTGTTCACGAAGCCAGGCATGTCTCCTAATCACAGTACCAGAGGCAGCAGCCCTGCAAGAAGCATCCAAAGCATCAAAACCACAATGTAAGCTATGCTTGTTAACCTGTTCAGTAGCATGCAAAACATCCTGAAGTTCCTTATCCTCTGCACAAGCAGGAAGGGAAGCAAGCTTTTGCTTTAAAACAGACAAAAGAAATTGCTGATATTTAAACATATGAAACTGGCAATTTAAAGCCCTTACAGACAGGGTAGCAGAAGTATATACCTTTTTTCCCCACCTGTCTAAAGCACTCCAGAATCCTCAGAGGGAATAGGATTTTTAGAAGTAGCAACCTTAGCAGCCTTAGAGCCCTGAGAAATAGTTTCAGGATCTGCAGCAGGGTTTTTAAATAAAAATAAATGAGAGTCAGGAACAATCTATCAGGCTTAGAAGGAGCAGGAGGCATGGAATCAGGATTCAAATTAGCCTCAGAAAAAGCATCATCTACAATGTCCAAGACAGGAGGGATAGCTAAAGGCCTATGCTGAAGAAGAAGAAGAAATTCTCTAAGCCTCTTTTTGGAAGCAGAATATTCCTGTCCTTCCCAATGATCTCATGCAAGGTTTCCCCAAAAAAAAAATCCCAGGCGCGGAGGGCAAAGCAAAGCAATCCATCCTCCCCATCCGAAAGGAAAGGAATAGTCCTGATCAGAGGAAGAAACAGAAGATACAGAAGCCTGGTCAGAGGAATCCAGAGTAACATCCTGTCTAGGCCTTTTCTCAGGAGGGGGGTGAGAACCCCTAATCATTGTAAGCAAATCTTCAGCCATCCTCAATAATTGTTTTGTGTCTTGGGAGTGGATTCAGAATCAGCTTGAGCTGGAACTTTAGACTTAGTAGGAGTCTTTGTCTTTGCCTTTGAAATAGTGATGTGAGTAGGCCTGAAAACCCCTCAGAGCCCGGTACCTGCAGCGTTCAGGCGGACCCATCTGAAGGAAGCGGCGTCGAAGGTCCTGCAGCAGGGCTGCAAAGCGCCTCACTGACGACAACCGAACCGGACGCTAATCCTGTTTGGACCTCGGAGGCCTGTCTTTGTCTTTGCGCTTCTTTTGAACTCCGGTAGTGTCCCCGGCATTTTATTCATTAAGTGAAAGCTGCCAAAATAATTTAAAGCCCAATCGCATCCTAAGCGATTGAAGTAACGAGAGTTGAACCTGGCACAGAACCGACAACAAGAAACGCCGTGGTCAGGGCCCTAAAAGGTAGTACAGTAGAGTGGAAATCTTTATGAGGTATTTGTTTCTCCCACCTACGCAATTGCTTTTCTGACATCGGAGGAACAAGAAAAAGATCTCTAACGGGTACTTAGCTAGCTTTGAGAAGAAACACGGACCGACAACAACCAAATGGCTGTTTTGAATCGCCAGCCAACGCTTTATTCTTCTGCTGCCACCATTCAGCAAGAAAGACTGGAGAAGATGGCGCTGCTGAGGGCTATGTACCAAGGCGTACTGACATCAGGATACTAGCTTATACAGCCGACGCCGGACCCAGACTTTGGGATTCTGGCCGACCTCGGGCTGCCTGCCGGCAGGAGCACCCTACAGTTATGATGCAACAGTGAAAAAAATTATGTACAAGGGACCCAGTGACTCAAGTACAAACAATGTTCGGTCTCACAGAGGGATTCCCAGTGTGAGTATATGTGCATCAGGGTTCAGCTGTGAGCCCACTGCTGTTTATACTGGTGATGGGCTTCATTAGCAAACAGGTCAGAGGGGAGAGATCAGGGACAGATCAAAGTTGCTGTATGCAGATGATGTGGCATTACAGGCAAACTCGGAGCAAGAATTTCAGCAAAGGGTAGGGCAGTGGAATGCAAAGGTGAAGGTACATGTGATGAAACTGAGTACAGATAAGACGGTTGTAATGGCAAAAAACTGGGGAGATTAAAAGAAGCTGAAAAATGAGACAGAAAGGAAAACAGTTGAACAAGTTAACAGCTTTAGGTATCTGTGAGGGGTGGAACAGGTTAACAGCTTTAGGTATCTGTGAGGGGTGGAACAGGTTAACAGCTTTAGGTATCTGTGAGGGGTGGAACAGGTTAACAGCTTTAGGTATCTGGGAGGGGTGGAACAGGTTAACAGCTTTAGGTATCTGGGAGGGGTGGAACAGGTTAACAGCTTTAGGTATCTGTGAGGGGTGGAACAGGTTAACAGCTTTAGGTATCTGTGAGGGGTGGAACAGGTTAACAGCTTTAGGTATCTGTGAGGGGTGGAACAGGTTAATAGCTTTAGGCATCTGGGAGGGGTGGAACAGGTTAACAGCTTTAGGTATCTGGGAGGGGTGGAACAGGTTAACAGCTTTAGGTATCTGTGAGGGGTGGAACAGGTTAACAGCTTTAGGTATCTGGGAGGGGTGGAACAGGTTAACAGCTTTAGGTATCTGGGAGGGGTGGTTGAGGAGAAGGGAATGAGGAAGTCTAAGCTAGAATCAGAGGGGCTACAGCCAACTGGCACAGAGTGTCAGATGTAATATATGACCGGAGCATGCCAAGGAAGCTGAAAAGTAAGGTGTACAAAACAGTGGTGCATCCAAGTACTACTTTATGGTAAGGAAACTTGGGCAGTAAAAGCAGAGCAGTTGAGGAAGTTAGAGGTGACAGAGATGAAGTGCCTGTGACATGGTAGGGTACATACTATGAAACAGTTGAAGAACTTAGGACAAAGCAGAAGACGTTCTCACACTGGGAAACCCTCAGTTCTCCAGGAGGGGATGACACAAACAAACAACTGGTGTCAGAACCATGGACTAAAACTAAATGCCAGGAAATGCAGAATAGTATCCTTTGGGAAGTCATCCATCCCTGGTAACTATCATATTGACAACACACACCTTGGAGTTGACCCCAGTAGTCAGGGACTTAGGGACACACACATATAGTAATCTAGCCTTTGACCATCATGTGTACAGTAGTGAGGAAATTATTCTATGTTGCGCAACTTATAAACAAAGGTATGGCATCCAAGTCCAAGGAAGTCATTGTTCCACTGTATTCTGCATTCATCAGACCTATCATTTAGTACAATGCCCCCTTTGGTATGTACCTAACCAGGCATATCAAACAATTGTAATGTATACAGAGGTTCCTCACTAAAAGAATACAGGGCATAAGTAAAATGTCCTATGCATACCGCCTCAAGACTCTATCCCTGTTTTCTGTCTCCTACAGGCTTTTGAGGGGAGATCTATGCCTAGCATACAGGGCATTGTCATACCCCACTCTGATGGCCTTCGTGCATATCCACAAAACAAGCAGCACCAGAATTACCCATTCTAAAGACTTAAACCTTGCCTGTGATATAACTAGGACCTGCTGGAGAGATAGGTATGTATCCCAGTGACTGCCCAGTCTATGAAACAGGCTCCCCATTCATGTGAAGAAGAGATCCCCCCTAACACAAATCAAGTACAACTTGGACAATTGGATGGAAAACAGGAAATTCACCCCTTATTTGGCACTTATGTCTCTAATGGGCACAGGTAACCTGTAAATGGTTCATCTCCCAGACCCATGCTTACACTTATCAAGAGTATCAGAACTTGTGAGAGATTTGGGATGCATGGCTAGGCTTTAAAAGGCCCTTCTGGTAATTAGCCTAGTAAACACCTATGAACCTATAAGAAGCCAAAGTATCTCCAGTTACAGAAAAAGTCAGAGAGAACAGATTATGGTAGTTTGGGCACGTGCAGAAAATCAAAAGGCAATTTGCTGAAGATGATTTGGGACTGGCAGGAAGAAAGCAAGAGGAAACAAGGGCATCCAAAAAATGTGGAATGACTGTGTGAGAGAAGACCTGCGACAATCAGGCATGAGTGTCAAAGAAGGCAGAAGAGTGGCATTGAATACAGAAAGATGGTGACAGTTGACATGACACCCTAATGCCATGCAGAAAATGCGAAAAAGGAGATTGATGATTATGACCATCATACTTTTTCAGGACCTAAGCAGTGTGTATGGTCCAACAAAAACTTTCCTATCCGAAGGAGAATTAAAAATTGCAGCTTTAACATTATCAGGTAAATTTTGAGAACATAACCATGCAAACCTCATAACAGGTCTAGTAGCAGCTGCTCTGAAACAGGCATCAGCTGAATCATAAGCAGACTTCCGAGAGTGCTTGGTCACTTCAGACACAAACAATATGTTTATTCATAGATTTATCCTCAGAAGAAGGAAAACTGGTCATAATGTTCCTCATATTCTCAAATGATGCAAGCAAAAATTTAACATAATAGCTTGACAGTTAAGAATTCTAAAAGTATGTGTGGCAAAAGTGTATACTTTTAGTTCAAATCTATCAAAGACTTTCCCATACGTATCAGAGAGGGGGATTAGCATTTACATGAAAGTTACATACATAATGCTAGATCCTTTTATTCTTGTCCATCTGATAAGATCTCTGGGTCCTCATACTGCTTGATGGATCCAGTTTGGCAGCATTAGTGTTCCAGCCTTGAGCCCTTTCAATATTTTCCTTCCCAGCACGAACTAAAGGCCAGAGTTACCTCAGACTGAGTAAAGCACAATGTCAACGAATGCACATATACAAGTGTTATATAGGTATGTAAGAAACAAAGATGAAAAGGTCAAGATCATTCAAGTCCTACTTGTACTAGGAAAGAAGGATGTGGAGATGGAGGGAGGGTTAGCATAGCAGATGGAACTGAATGAAAGGTGTTATGATAAGTGCGTAACTTTCATATCCTATTCATTCAGTCCATCCACTCCAACCTGTGGATCAGAATCCCAAAGTTACTTGAACTCCAGGGTGGCATCATGATCCTTGAGGACAGAGGCACCAAAGGATGATATAGCACTAGAAATGGAATCCAGTTTGTAATGCTTGATGAAAGTGTGCATAGAGAACAAAATTACAGCTGAGCAGATTTAATCTATTGAAGAATACACAAAAAAATTGGTAAAAGACGCAACTGCCTTGGTAGAATGAGCCTTAGGTTTATCCAGCAGAGGCTGGTTATACAAGGCATAAATGAAACAATGCAATCCAAAAGCCATCTTGAAAGAGTTGCTTTGGAAACTTTTATTACCTCGCTTGTTCGTTGCAAAGGAGTCAGAGAGCTCAGAGTCCTTACAAAATGCAGTTTTCTGTGCACATCTAAGGTGTGGAGAATGTATTCTTCTTTGATGAATAAGAAGAAAAATACTAGCAAGTGTATAAGCTGTGTCATGTTCATTTCAGAAGTTACTTTAGAAAGAAAGAAGTAGTTGTTAGAGTGACACTCCATTCTTGAAGGAAAAAAAAACAAAAAACAAGGGCTGATGAAAAATGTGCCTGAAGTTCACTTGTAGCAGAACTGATGGCTACTAAAACTGCATTTTTCAAGACAGAAACCTTAATGGAGTTGATTAAGCTGGTTCAAATGGTGGTGTTCTC
Organism: Protopterus annectens; assembly: GCF_019279795.1. Classification (NCBI taxonomy): domain Eukaryota; kingdom Metazoa; phylum Chordata; order Ceratodontiformes; family Protopteridae; genus Protopterus; species Protopterus annectens. The sequence continues at coordinate 580,057,005 of NC_056736.1, read as the reverse complement.
AAAATATCAAGTGCAAAGTTTAAATCCCACGGAGGATCAGGTTTTCTGACTGGATGAAAGTACTCTCTCAGAAATTCTTTACAATGGTTATGCAAAGCAAGGGAACATTCCTGATGCCTCACATAGAAATTAGAAATAGCAGCCAGCTGCACTTTCACTGTAGAAAAACTAGAGCTGGAATCAAATATATAGGTTAAAAAACAGAGGACGTCTGGAATAGGGGCTAAGAAGAGAATGATGTTTCGAGAACAGGCTCATAAGATGAAACATTTTTACTTTCCATGATAAAGTCTTTGTGTATACTCTTTCTGAGAGGCTATTAGAATCCTAATTACCTCAGAAAAGAGGGATGCTTTACTGGCCATTACTGGAAGTGGAGAAACCATGCAGATAGTTTCAGGTTGTGGAAATCTGCATGAGGCTTCCTGGAGGGGAGTGAAAGAAGTTTCTGTACCAAATTTAATATCTAGGGAGGTTTCCTGAGATGAGGCCCAAGAAGGGGAAACCAAATCTGTCTGGGCCGGATAGGGGCTTTGAGGATGACAGACGTCTTGCACTTTCATTACATTTTGTAAGAACCTAGGGATCAGGGCTAAAGGTGGGAAGGTGTAAAGAAGATAGTGAGGCCATTATGGAGTTAGAGCATCCCATGGTGACTGCCCCTGATGAGTTAACATGGCAAGGTAGCTGTTGCATTTGATATTGTCTGGGAAGGCAAAAAAGATTGCAGTATGGAAAACCCCAATGATTGAAGATCTGGTTTGCTATAACTGGATCAAGGGAACACTTGTGAGGCATCAGAAGGGAACTGCTAAGCCTGTCCATAAGGTAATTGAGAACTCCCATAATGTGTGTTGCTTTGAGAAAGCAGTGTGAGGCCATCACACTTTGCCAAACCCTCATTGCTCCTCAACATAAAGGGTAGATCTGGTTTCTCCTTGTTGATGTACAAAACTATTATGTTGTCCCTTTGGATAGAAATCACTCCAAGGGGAAGGTAGACCTGAAGTTCATGCAACACAAGGAGGACTGCCTGCGTCTCTTGGACACTGATAAGAATATTGACCTCATTGGCAGTCCATAAACCTTGGACTATTCTCCCATTGTAATGCCCCTTAACTCCTGGGAGGAGGCATCCATAGTTCTAACCATTAGCAGTAGAGACAGAACACAGGGCCTGCTGAAGCTAATAAGATGGCCACCACCACAGATGTTTTCTGAAAAGACGCTAAGACCACTGCATGTGTACGACCCATTTTAGTTTTATATTATGGTAATGTGTAAGCTAAACTATTAGTACTGATTACCATTGGCACTAGAATCCTCAGAACCACCAGGCGATGTGAAATGTAGCCTGAAGAGTTAGTGCTGCCCATCTCAGAGTCTGAATACTGTCCATTGGGAGGGAACTCTCTACTCTGTAGTGTTTGACAGCCTATGAAAGGAATTGTCTGGGTTGGTTGGAGACTTGGCTTCTGGAAGTCTATGGAAATTCCTAAGAACAGGCACAGCCTGAGCAGATAGTCCTGGCCTCTGTGATACAGTCCATCATGGGAGCAGCTAGGAACCAATCATCCAGGTACTGGAAAGCTTTTAATCCCTGGAGACATAAGTGAGCTTCTACAACAGCCATGCAGTTGGTAAACACCTTGCGACTGTGGTAAGACCAAAACACAAGGCTTGAAATTAGTAATAGCTGGCATCCTAGTCAGAAGCAAAAAGAACTTCCATTACTCTTTTGCAGTTTTGAAATAAAGGTAAATATCCTGGAAATCCACATAGCACATCCAGTCATTTGCTCTGAGATTTGGAAAAATTCATCTGCACAGTAGCCATACTGAACTGGGTCTTTTTTACATATTTGTTTAAGTGGCTGAGGTCATGACTTTTTTTCAAAACCAAAAAGAATCGAACAAAAGTCTAACCCCCCCCCCCTGCGGTGTGGTGGATCTCCTGGATGGCTCTTTTGGAGAGCAATGAGGGGATCTCTCTTTCCACCACTTTCGCCTGACAGGGTGGGGACATCTAACGGGTGGGGACATCTAACAGTGGCTGTTTCAATAGTATCAGGAAAAAGTTATACAATAGTCTCTGGATATAATCCATTTGAGCAATTTTTCCTGCATGAAGGTCTCCCATGCAGCTGGGTAAACAGACCAGCAACCGCAACTCCCTCCAAAGCAGTTGGGCACCCCTTCAGGGGACACTGAGGTTGCCTATTAGAAAAAAGTCCAGAGTATCCCTGCTTTTGTGGATCTCTTCAGCCACTAGGTCTGGAAACGTTAAAGGAGCTGCTTCTGCCAATACCGCCCCTGTCAGAAGATGCTTTGAACTGATAGTTTTCCTAAACCAGAGTGACCTGGGCCCATTTTTGTTCCTACAGTATGATCTTTGTAGGACCTCAAACTTTGCTGTCTTGGTCACACTTTTTTTGTTTCGCCAACAGTCCAAACAATGAAGATCCTTCAAAGGGGGCATTAGGTAAGGGTATCTTAAAGTGGCCCACAAAGTCACAGAGATGCAGCCAGGCCTGGCTCAGGCACATGAAGAGGTATGATATGTATGTATGGCGTAATGGTGCAGTGATAACATTGTCTCCTCACTGTAAGAGGTTCTCTGGTTCGATTCTCGGCTGGGGTGCCTTCTATACAGAGTCTGCATGTCCTCCCTGGGCTTGTGAGGGTTTCCTCTGGGTGCTCTGGTTTCCTCCCACATTACAAAGACATGCGTCTGGAGCATTTCTCCCTGGGCCTCTGCTGAAAATTGTCTTCATTCCAAGTCGGACTTTCCCGGTAAACAAATGTTAAATAAAATAAATAAAATGTCTGCCTGGGCTGCCTTCAGCTGTTTCTTGGAATCTGATGTCAGGGACACTTTCATAGCGGTTTCTCTTCACTTTTCATGTCTTGTTGCTGGGGGTATATTTATTGGTGTTTCATTAGGTCTCATTGATGTTAATTGACTGATTATGCGTTAAGTGTTTTCATTCATTCCTGTATAAAAGGGACTGTTGCAGATATGGTATAGCATTCCTTGAAGGCATTGAGCCGAGGTACCAGAAGCAGAAATAAAAGAATTTTGCAGTCTTCTGCAGAGTTCCTGGTTTTTCAGTGTTTTTTCAAGTCTTCAGTTTCATCATGTTTTGCACTTTCAGAGTAGTTAGGGTTTGCTGAGTCAAATCTCTCTGTAAATAACTCATGTGAATGATTTAGTTTAGGACCCTTAAAGAAAATGTGCCCAAAGCATACACCTGCTTCCATAATCCATCATTTGCCCTAAACTCTGTTAGGAGGATGGACCGAAGTTGAATCATCAGTCAGCTCCTTCTCAGTTGCTGTTGCCACAATGATGGAATCTACCAAAGGAGACTTTTCCCAATGCTGCCTGTCATTGGGGAACATCTAATGATTTTATCTGACTTTTGTGGCACTGCCTTGCATGTGTCTGGTTCCTGCCATAACCTACTTATCATTAGCTCAATCAACTTATCTGGAGGAAGGACCACCCAAGAAGTAGATGGGGTTGAGGCATAGGCCTCAAAAAGAACCTTCATATCTTGAGAGGGGGGGCCAGTGGACCAAGATCCACTCTGTCACATAAGCGCAAACATTTAGCCAAAGAAGGCACCTTGGGATGAGCACTGGGGTGACCCCTCTTGGTCATCCGAGTTGGGATCTCATGGCAGACACTGAAGTGGACTCTTTGTGCCTCCTTTTGTATGTCCTATTTCTCAGCACATAGAGGATATGATCTGACTGGCCAGAAGACTACACCTGAGGCCTGCAGCTCAACTTTGACACAAGAATGCCTGATAAATGAAGATGAGAAGGAGTGGGAGTCTAGGGTGGAGCTGATCCTAAAGATGTTGGTATCTGTGCCCTCTGTGGAGAAGCAGTCATCCTTCCTCCTAACCTAGAAGGCCATTTCGACTTCCACCAGATAAAAGGACACCATCTCAACAATCAGATCCATTCCCCCAAAGAAGAAATGACTGGAGCCCAAGACAGAATATCTGAAGTGGAGAAGGTGGACAACCTTGACAAGGGGCTCAGAACCAAAGACTTGAACAAAGAAGTCTCTGACACCACGAAGAGAGCCATAAGACATTTCTTAAGATAGCACCAAACCACTGAAGTTGAATCTTTTTCATCAAAAATCATCATTAACCCCCTACAGCATTAGGGTTACATGAGTCAGATACATCATCCCTAGTGTCGAGGCCAGATTCAGGGTCAACATCAAAGGGATAGGCCCTGCGCTGGAAGATTACCTCTGATGCCACCAGAGCCCAGATGTGCACTGGATAAGAAGTTAGCAATGGGGGCATAGGATCTGCACCAACTGCCTTCAGAGCTGAAGGAAATAGTATGACTCCCATCTTTATCTGCATCTTCAGGAAACTCCTCTTCAAAAGATCCCTGTCCACTTCTGATGTTCTCTTGTAGGAAATGAAGGATCCCTGTGAAGAAGTGGAAGGGATTGGAGGATTAACTTCTCAGATGCAGGCTGTTCAGCTGGTCTTTTTGGAGAAGAATCCTGCATCAGAATCGGCTCCAGATCCAGTGGAGTATAGGTCAAGAGACTTAGCTAAAGGGACAAATGATCTCAGTATTTTCAGCACCAAGAAGGGTCCCGATGCATTAGCATGTCTCTCTGTAGACTTTGTATCTCTAGCTTTAGACATAGCAGACATCTTGCACAAGACTCAGGATCAGAGGGCAAAATCCCCTTAAGAAATTATTTATTTTTTCTGTTCTGCAATGCCCTAGGACTGAAGCCCAAATAAATGTAAAAAATTCTCTGGCAGGTGAGCCACCCCCCCAAGCACACTACACACAAATCATTGGACTCGAGGGTATTTTGTGCCTGCACTTGCCATAATTTTTTGAAACTTTTTTCTTCTTTTCCACATTGAAATTCCATTGACTGCACACACACTAATACTCACACAGATGTACACACTAAGAATGCCACATAACCTAATAGTCTAATACCCAAGGACATTGTGACAATATATATTTTTAATATATGGATATATATGACCTTACAGCGGAAAAAATGCTAACAAGGAAAATGGAAGGAAAAAGGGGTTAAAGACTTGCTATGAGCAGCAACTTTGATACATTAATAGAAAAAACACTGATAAGGGAAAAATTAGTAAAGAGCACAGAAGACAGAAGAAAATTTGCAAAGGAAAATGGGGTGGAATACTTAGCTTTCTCTAAGTCAGGGAGATTTGCTTCTGTTCATGATGGTAGCAAATGAAATCTGAGGTAACTCTGGCCATTAATGCATGATGGGAGGGAAAAATCTTACAGGGGCCTGAGGCTGGAGCTTTAATGTTGCTCAGTCAGATCTGACAAGTGGCTCAAGGACCCACAGGATCAAATTGACTGAATGATTAGGATCAAATGTTTGCCAAAGAAATCATTGCAGGGTCATACCTGCAATTAGAAAATAAACATATGCAAGACTGAGAAACTTTATACAATACATTTTCCTTCTCAGGGGCTGCATGCTTGCTGTCAGGCATGTTAGATGCTGCAATAAAAACATCTTCCAAAGCAGGAAGTACACAAGGAACAGCAGTGGGCTGAGGAAACTCCAATTGTAAGAAATCATAATATTTTTCAAAGGCAATTGAATGTCCCCTGTGAAACATTTGATTAATTCTAGATATGGATTCAGAAAAAGAAAATTCTTCCAAGGGGTTTTCAGAAGAAACACTCATCAGAATCAGTGACATGAGGAGAAAAGACAGAAGTTTTTGCTTCAAAATCACTTCCTTCTTCATTACTCTAAGAATCTTCCAAAAAAGAAAAATCCATTTTTCTTTTACTAGTAAAACCAGAATGAGAGGGGTCAGGAGCCTGAGCTAAACCCAATAAATTATTCCTGTCTAAAGTAACTGAGACAGAGAAATTAACAGGAATTTCCACAGAGGCAGACCAACTCCTGTCAGACACATCTTCCCGAGGAGACAGGAATCTCAGTCCAGCTAGGCATAGAGGCATTCTCCACTCTTTGTTCAGACTGAAGAGGGCATTTTCCCTATGCTCACAAGGACATTCCAGCAATCGCATAAAATGTGTGGAACCCCTGGTCCATAGCTGCTGAAGGAGCAACACAAGAGGAAAGCAAGGAAGATGAGTGTTCTGAGGAACCAGAAATGGCCATCAAAAGATCCAAATCCACTTCTGACATACTCTTGTAGGAACTGAAGGATCTCAGTGAAAAAGTGGAAGGGCAAGAAGGGATGGGGGGGCTATCTCAGATGTTTAACTGGTCTTTTTGGAGAAACATCCTGGATTAGAATCAGCTCAAGAAGCTCTGGATACAGTTAAGTATTTGTCAGTTATGGGTGTTTTCAGCACCAAAAAGGGTCCCGAGTCATCCGCATGTCTCTTTTTAGACTATGTATCTCTAGCTTTAGCCTTATCAACAGACATCTTGGACTTTGAAGATTCCACATCTGAGGACAAAATACCCTTAGGAACTTGATTTATTCCTTCTGTCCTGCTGTGCCCTAGCACAGAAGGTTGAATAAATGTCATAATTTTCAGACAAATGGGCCACCCCCAAATACACTACACACAAATCATGAGAGTATTCGGAGGTATTTTTCTGCCCGCACTTGCTGTGCTTTTTGAAACATTTTCCTTTTCCTTGTTAACATTACACTGAATGCGCGTGTGCACACACACACACACACACACACACACACACACACACACACACACACACACACACACACACAACCTACTAGTCTAATATCCAAGGTCAGTGCGAGAAAGATAGGCAAAGGATTTTTATAATATATAGATATATAACAACACCTGAGAGTGGAAAAACTGCTAACAGCAAAAATGTGGGGAAAAAGGGGCCAAAGACTTGCTTGAAGTAGCGACTTTTGATTCATTATGGGAAGAACTGGTAAAGAAGGCACAAGATAGAACATATGCTATGAAAACAAGACGGAACACTTAGCTTTCACTGAGTCATAGTGAGATTTGCTACTGTTCACAATGGTGGCAAACTATATCCGAGGTAAGACTGAACACTAGGGCATGATGGGAGGGAAAAATCTTAAAAGAGCTGGGGGCTAGAACATTACTGCTGTCAAGTCAGATCTGACAAACAGCTCGAGAACCCACACTTCAAATGGGATGGACTGAATGAAAAGGATCAGATGCTTAGCAATGACTGTATATATGTGTATATATATATATATATATATATATATATATATATATATATATATATATATATATATAGTATTTAATTTCTTATATTTGTAACACTGATGGATTGTTTTATCCGAAAGCTTTGTTTTGATGTTTTATCCAGTAAAACATTTGCGTTGTGTGGAATTGTGATTTGTTTTTCAATAGCTGGGTTTGCCAAGGAAATCACTGCAGATTCATATCTAGGATTAGAAAATAAAAATTTGTAAGATGGAGGAACTTTATACAAAGTATATGCCTTCTTAGGGGCTGCATGCTGGCAGTCAGGCATGTTAGAGGCTGCAATAAAAACATCCTCCAAAGCAAGAAGTACATGAGGGACAGCAATGGGCAGAGGAAATTTCAGTTGTAATAGATCAGAATACTTTTTCAAAGGCAGTGGAACGTAGGGTTGCCACCTTTTCAAATGGCCAAAGTGAGACATGTTTGGGACAAACATCAGATTTTACAGGCCGACACATACCCATGGTCAGTACAAGGGATATAACTTTTTTGCCTAAATAATAGCTTATTCTTGTAGCATTTTAGTTGCTTATTCTGTTTCTTATAACATTTAGGTATTTTAGATACAGAATAACTGTTTTATGCAACAATTACATACAATATAGGACATAATTATGTCCTACAATCTCAGGACATTTGACATTTTTTATATTTTTGGTCAGGACACAACTGCCCAAAGAGGGACTGTCCCTCGCAAAGTGGGACAGGTGGTAACCCTAGTGGAACGTCATTATATCCCCCGTGAAACATTTGATTCATTATAGCTATAGATTCAGAAAAAGAAAACTCTTCCAAGGGACCTTAAAAAGAAACAATTTCATCATAATCAGTGATCTGAGGAGGAAAAAAATACAGAACTTGCTCCTTTCACTTCCCCTTTTCATTACACTTAGAATCTTCAGAAAATGAAAAATCCCTTTTTCATTTACCAGTAAATCCAAATGAAAGGAGTCAGGAGCCTGAACTAAGTCCAATAAACTACTCCTGCCTGAAGGATCCGAGACAAGGAAAGATGCATTTTATCTTTCTGCTTCTACTTAACAGGAATTTCCATAGAAGCAGACAGACTCATGTCAGGTACATCTCCCCAGGTGACATGCATCTCAGTCCAGCCAGGCATAGAGGCATTCTCTGCTCATTGCTCTGAGATTGAAAAAGAGCATTTCCTCCCATGTCTACTAAGGACACTCCAACAACTACAGAGAATGTGTCTAACCCCTGGTCCATGATAACTGGAAGAACTACACAAGCGGTAACCAAGGAAGAAGATGAATGGTCTGAAGCACCAGAAATGTCCACATGGATCTGATGAACTAGAAATGACCACAGCAGAGTCACATATCTGTGGCTGAGGCAAATTTGTAGCCTACTGAAAGGGCAAAGGTTGTCTGGAATTTTTTTGTTCTCGTTTTGGCCAGAGGAAAAAACGAAGAACAGAGGAACTGGTAGGTTGTTCCACAGTAAAGCCGATAATGAATCCTGAAGCCCAGTTATCACTAGCAGCAGTCTGTAAATGACATAAGTATCAGAAAAGTAGTGATTTCCACATAAACCCCCAATGAAAAGCACAACATACACTTTCCCCAATTCTTAAATGCAGTTTCATAAAAGATTTTAACACAAGTAAAAAGTAGAACCACATTAAATGACTGAAAAATCACTTCCAATCCAATAAACATAAAATTCCTAACAAAAAATGAACAGTTGTGTAAGAACTTACCATAACCATAGATGTCCTTCTCTTCCATGTTCATAGGTAGGTACTAGGCTATCTATTCAAAGGCATTTATAAGCCTAGCCAGAATGTGTTGGCTTTCGCCACCCCCTTAGATTAGTTCCCTGTGCTTCTGTCCAGCAGAGTCAATGAAGTGATCCCTGGGGTAAACTTTTTGCTTCCCATCCACTCGTCAAGGTTTCTCTTGAAGAGGGTTAGCAAGGAGCTCTGCAGTATTGCAGTATTCATCACAATAGGGAGGTTGCTGCCTGCAGCACCAGACATCCAGCCAGTATACCAAAGTCTTTGGAGCGGGGGGGGGGTTATGTGTGATGTCTCTGGTCACAGCCATAAACTGATGTAGGCCCTAAAAGTGACGTCTGCACGTACCCCCTTCAGAATGAACCGCCACATACAGTAGTACCCCTGAAGGTAAAACAAGACCTAAATAGGAAGTCCCTTCAGACTAACATGAGGACCAGACTATACAATATTTTACCACCTGTGTCTGCTGGGGAAAAACAGTTGTAGGTCTCTGACCCCACAGGTAGTTAGCAAGAAAAGGAAGGTAAGGAAGGTGATACAAGAGGTGGTAGGAAGTGAGGGTCTGAATACTGCAACAAGGAAGAGGACAGCTAAGGTTATGCAAGTTCTTACACAACTGTTCTATGTCCTTCTATTCTCATGTTGCAGTATTCATCACAATAGGGAGAGTACCAAAGCTTTTAGGTATGAGCCTGGGAGGAGGCAGGAGGTCCCTGGTCGATGAGGCCTTGTAAGATAGATCTGGCAAAACCTGCTCTAGGCCTTAAGGCTAAATCTAGTTTGTAGTGCTTAGTAAAGGTATGAACTGAAGCCCAGGTAGCTGGTTCTAGGATGGAGGCATAGTCTACCCCTTTAAAAAAGGCAGCTGAGGAGGCAGCTGCTGTAGTGGAGTGAGCTTTAACATTGCCAGATAAACTCTTCCCATAAACAGAATAGCATGTACAAATGGTCTTAGAGATCCAGGAAGAGATGGTCTGTTTGGAGATTAGTTTCCCTAGAGCCCTAGTGTGGAAGGAAATGAACACTTGATCAGATTTTCTAATAGGTCTGGATTTATCTTAGTAGTATAAGTTGTCTGTGGACATCTAATGAATGGAGTTTTCTTTCTAAGGAATTCTGAGGTTGGGGATAGAAAACAGGTAGGTTAATGGTCTGATTGAGTGAGAGCTCATTAACCACCTTGGGCATTAAGGAAGGATTAGTCCTTAGAGAGACTCTGTCCTTATGGAAAGAGAGGTAAGGAGGGATGGCCATCGGGGCCTGAATTTCGGATGTCCTCCTGTCGGATGTGAGGGCCACTAGCAAGATTGTTTTCCATGTGCATAGTTTCAGGGATGCTGAGTGTGCTGGTTTGAAAGGTGGCAATGTTAATTTTTCAAGTACAAAATTTAAGTCCCAAGGTGGAGGTACAGGTTTGCGGGGGTTCTGATATGAAGTACCCCTTTCAGGAATAGCTTTACCTCCAATCTTGATGCTAAAGGGGGGATCAAAGGCAGACATGCAAAAATGGCAGACACTTGGACCTTAACTGAAGAATATGTTAGTCCTGAATGAAGGACCTCACACAAGTAAGAGAGGACCATGGGTATAGGAATGTTCAGAGGGTAATGCTAATGCTTTTTCTTTTGACACCACCTGGAGAATCTTTTCCATTCTGACAATTTCTCCTGGTACTATGCTTTCTGGCCTCCTGCAGAACACTGAGTACGTCCTCAGAGTATAGGTGTCTGAAGGGGATTAGAACCCTATCCCCCATAAGGTCAATTTGAGACTGGTCACCCGAGGGTGGACTAGGATCCCCTGTCCTATGTGAGTAGGTCTAACCGGTGGGGTAACCTGTGATGATTGCCCTTGGCCAAAAGGAAGAGAAAGGGAAATATATGCTGTCTTGGCCAAAAGGGGGTCACCAGCAGGATTTTTGGTTTGTCCCTCTGAATTTTCAGGAGGACCTTCTGAATTAGAAGTGGGGGAGGCATAGAGGTACATCCCCGCCCAAAAAAAAAGAGAGAGAGTGTCCACCTTCCATGCTTGAGGATGTGGTTCCCTTGTGCAAAACTGTTGCATCTGTCTGTTTTGGGAGGAGGCAAACAGATCTGCTTGTGGAATACCCCACCTGTGGAAAAGATTTAGGAATACCTCTCTGTGAAGCATCCATTTGTGAGAGGGTGCTGAAGTTCTGCTGAGAGTATCTGCCATAACATTCTCTGTAGAGGGGATGTGATGATGCTAGGGTCCAGATCTGAGTGGCTAGGCTGCAAAGAGGGTAGGATCTTGTGCCCCCCCCCCCATTTATGTACCACAAGACAGTAATATTGTCTGTGATCACTTTCAGGGCTCCTGGGCGTAGGGCTAGTTCGAAGGTCTGTAGGGCTAAAAGAAGTGCCCTAATTTCCTTGATGTTGATATGGTCTTGGTCTTAGTGGGGACCATTTTCCCAGCACAGTGAATTGTTTTTGGTTGTGCAGTACCACTGCTCCCCACCCCATGTCTGAGGCATCTGTAGAAATTTGTTGTAGGGGGGGCAGGTACCTGTAAGGGGATTCCCTGGTTGAGGTTGATGGCACAAATCCACCATTGTAGTTCCCTCTTCAGACATGGAAGGAGGGGGAGGGGTGTCCAGGGGATGAGAGTGTTGGCTCCATTAATTCTTCAGAATCCACTGGATTTTTCTCATGTGGAGTCTTGCCAGGGGCAGCATGGGTATCAGAGATGCCATGTGGCCTAATATCCTTAGGAATTCTCGTGCTGGCAAAGAAGTGAGGGTGATTAGTTTGTTGAAGTAGAGGGTGAGGTCCATGGTCCTTTGGTCTGGAATGAAAGCCTTCATCTTGTCTGTTTTTATCCTGCATCCCAAGACCACCAGGTCTTGAGTGAGGATCAGGTAGGACTTTTTCTTGTTTACATTGAATCCTGAGTCAGGGTGTTGATCACCTGTTTTAGGTGGTGGAGGAGGGTTTGACAGTCCTGATGAAGAATTAACAGGTCGTCTAGATACGGGTATATTTTAATACCCTGAGTTCTGCAGTGAGCAATAAGGGGTGCAAAGCACTTTATGAACACTCGAGGAGCTGTGGGGAGTCCAAAAGGTAATGCAGAGAATTGAAAATGCAAGGAACCTACTGCAAAGCGTAGGAATTTCTTGTAATCTGGGTGTATTGGGATGTGAAGGTATGCATCCTTCAGATTCAGAGCTACCATGAAGGCTTGTGTTGGTGTAAGTGGTAGGAGCAGAGGTAAGGTAATCATTTTGAAAGTGGGTACCTTGAGGAACAGGTTTAGAAAAGATAAATCCAGAATTGGTCTCCATGGACCGTCTTTTCTTGGTACCAGAAACATTCTGGAGTAAAACCGTTTCTTTGTGGGGTAGGTACCTATAGTGCCCCGAGATAGCCACTGTGCAATAATGGCAGGAAAAGATGAATTTGGTTTGGTGGAGGTTGAGGAATCCCCTGGAAGGGGGGCAATATCCACCAAATCATGAGGATCTCTCTCTGAATGATGGAGAGGACCCAGCTTTCTGATGTGATTTTTCCACCAGGAGGGTACGGAAAGGGTGAGACAAAGGAATAGGGGGTGTCGGAGTTTAGAGGTTGCAGGTCCCAGTGGAGGTGGCCTGGCTTTGTCACACTGACTCCAAAAGGGGGTGGAAGGAAACCTAGGAGCAGAGCTTTTCCTAGCTTACCTACGTCCCTTTGCCGGAGGTGCAGAGTGGGAGGACTGCCTCCTGACAAAGGAAGTTCTTTGTGGATAATTTGTGTGATATCTGGGGATAGCAGACAAGTAAATGCTTCAAGTTTTGTAGTTCTTTTCCCTTTTCTTGAAGGGATTTAAGAAGTTCTGCTGAAGCTTGTCCAAAAGGGGCTTTATTGTCCAGGAGTGTATCAAGCAGTTTAGTTTGTACATCCATAGGTAGTGGCTGAAGTCTCACCCAGGAATATCTCCTCAGCACTGAACCTGAGGCAGCAGATTTTGAGGAGGTTTCCACAGCACCATAGCTACACATGGAGTGCCTAGTCACCGGAGATGCTGTGGAAAGTAGGGTGTGTAATTGTTTTTTTACTGGTGACTCAGGAACCTCAGAGAGGAAAGTAGTAGCTTTGGAAAGGGTGTCCAGGACATACCTAGCCATGTGGTAGCTCTTATAGCCAGGGTGGAGGACATATAGACTTTTTCCCTAGCCTGTCCATGAATTTGCTGTCTTTATCAGTAAGGTAAAGAGCAGCAGAGGGTAACTCCTTGGAAGATTTATCCGCAGAAACTGCAGTAACTGCTGGGTCTGCAGGTGGGTTTGTGAATAGGAATCAGGTGTCCTGAGACAGCTTATAAAATCGGTCTGGATGTTTAGAGTCTGAGGGTTGGGAATCTAGGGCCTGTGAAGCAACCATGAAGGCATCTTAGAAGGCAGGCAGCAAGGGAGGTAAAGCAGAAGGGGATGGTTGTTCCATTTGCAGCAGGTCAAAGTACCTTTTCTTAGTGTCAGAGACATCTGAGGCCTGCCATTTAAAATGTTCCCTCATGAGGAAGATAGTGTCCCCAAAAGTGAACTCTTCTCCTGGAGACTCAAGGGTGATAAAATCCTTAGGGGAATCAATCTGTGAATAACAGGGGAGTGATACCTCTGAAGAGTACTATTCCTGATACTTCTAGAGGGTGCACTGAAGTAGCAGCAGCAGGTGGTTGTTCGGTCTGTAAGGCCTGGAATGCCTTAAAAAGACTCTGGGGAAAAAACTTTGCATCCAGGAACTGGTTGAGGCTCACCATGTTTAAGTTTTTGTTTCCTCTTTAAAGAGGCAGAAGGCTGAGTATGTGTAGTAGCCGACATCCGGGTGGATGGTAGAGAAGGCATAGGCCCTTCCGACTGTACGAGCCATGGCTCCCCTCCACCATCAGAATCTGCTGGCTGACTAACCTCAGCGGACATACTCTGTTTCCACCATCCCAGCTTCCATAGAGGTTCCTGGGCCTGGTTGGGAAACGGAGGTCTGAAAAGATCCTGGGCTTTCATCTGCCTCAAGAATCTCGCCGGACGCCTGAGGCACAGCGTTGGAATCTGGCCTGGTTTTCTTGGCCTTCTTCTGTGGCAGCTCATTGGACGTGCCTACCCCACCTTCCTTGCTGAGCCCAAGACGCCAGAGCCTTTGATTTTCTAGGTATAGTTTCAACATGGCCAGATGGCTGTGGAGAGTCTTAGGAACAAAGGATTTACAAATGGGGCAGAACGTATGGTCATGGGCCTCAGCTAAACAGAAAACGCACTTTTCGTGTGTGTCCTTGTGATTAATTTGTCTCCCACAAGCACACTTCCCCTTTCTAGTGAACATGTATGTCAGAGAAACTAGCAAAAAACACAAGGAAAACCCAACAGGGTACTTATCTGCAGCAGTTGTCTATAGCAGAATCTGGATAACAAGCTATCTGCTTCCCAAACTGGCGAACAGGAGTCAGACGTTCACTGTGGCAGAAAAATTCTGAAGGGGGTACGTACAGACGTGACTTTTATGGCCTACGTCAGTTTATGGCTCTGACTAGAGACGTCACACGTACCCCCCCTGCTCCAAAGACTTTGGTAAACTGACCGGATGTTCGGTGCTGCAGGCGGCAACCTCCCTATTGTGATGAATACTGCGACATGAGGATAGAATGATATTAATGTATTTCACAGAGGAAAAATAATGTTTCTGTCATATAATAAAATGTGGATTTTTCCCCAAAGAGAACTTACTTGCTTAGCAATGGAGAAATGCTAGTCAGCCACCAATCCTTGAAAGACAACAGGAAGAGTGATATTTAGTGGTAGGAAATCACTGAAGGGCTTGATGCCCAGACCACTGATTTTCTACAGCTCTGCTTGAGCTGTCAAATCTCGAAGTATGGAAGGTGCCCCTATGCTTTGAAAGCTGTATAGCTGCCCTATTCTGTGCAGGATATAACCCATACAGGTAAGGCTACTGCAGTAGTGATCAGACGTTGAACATCAGTAGTTACAGAGCAAACTGTTTCAATAAGCAACCAGTATACAAATTGGCATGCTTCACTTTAGGATTTTATGAGCACTAGCTCTCTATCACATGTTCAAAGAGCCAAATGTTAGTCTTGTTATTATGAAAGATCTAAGCAGTCTTCTGTCTAATGTCATTTAACTATTATGTACACCCATTCTTACAAGTAAGGATCACTTTTTGCCTTTAAGACCTGAAATATGGTCACTCTCTTCTTTGTCTAAAGCCTAATTGAAAAAGATTTAATTCATTAAGATTATCCCTGTATAAAGGTTATTGATTTTCCATTAATCAATTATATAAATTTTCTTTGTGCTCCCTTAATTATTTGTTGCAACTGTTTGGTAAGGGCACCAGAGAATTTTGCCAATTTTTTACTTTGGCTGTCTTAAAGAAATAAAGTTTTCATAACCACCTTACCCCTCATTTACAAAAACCTTAATACAACCCACTTATTTGAAAAGGTTACCTTTATGTTGATTATAATGAAGTTTTTTTCCACCAGAATTTCCAAATATTTCAAGATAGTGATGGTTTCAATTTTAATGTTTTCCTAACAATATCTATACTTCATATTTGAATTCCCATATTGCATGCAATTATTTTTTCCGAAATTAATAACCATATTGTTTTTCTTTTACACTAAAACCATGTAATACAGGCACAACTTAAGTCTTTTCTAGTAATTTTAATTTTTATGTCTATCATGTTTTAAATTGTCGGCATAAAATAATAAAATACATCTGATGGTATCACAAGATCCAGAAAATGTAAGCAGAATAAAAAAGGAGCTAATACTGAACACTGTGGGACTCCTCAACAACACTTTACGATATTACTATTTGTACAGTCATATCCTACTATCCCACTATGGTTATATAACCAGTGACTCATCCAATTAGTTTTTCTGTCTGAGAAATCCAGCACCTGCAATTTGCTTATTAGAAGATTATGTTTTACTCTAGCAAATCCTGCAGTGCAGTGAGATCAATATAATCATATCTGCTTTTATCTTATTTTTACCGTTATAAACTCATCATAAAAGTTGACTACATGTAGCAAATGAACAGGCCTTTATTTATATTTGTTTGCTGGGAAAGTCCTACTGAACAGTAACGTGTTTTCAGAGGAGGTCTGGTGAGATAAGCTCCACATATTACATGAAAGCAAAAAAAAAACAGACTATAGCAAATATAAACATTGGAGAGGTGTTGTCATTTATGCAAATACAATACAGAATAATAAATTTGTAAAGGTCATTTATAGAAATATAACACAATATAATAAAGAGAAAGGTAAGGAATAATAAGACTGTCTAGTGATGGAACTAAGCCTAATTTGCTTAAATTATAAGAAGTGAAGAGACAGCTGGAAGCAAAAGTGAGATAAGTAGGAAAGATGCATGAATTTAAGAGAGAGTGATCAGCTGAGAAAATGGATTAATAAAGTAGGACGACAAAGACTGTATAAATGTAAAATTGCCAGTGTCACAAGTGATAATTCAATAAAGGTGTGTTTAAAAAAATAAAGTAAGACGACAAAGTGTCAGATATGAGAGTGAGTGAAAATGGATTAGTAAAGTAAAGAATATGTGAATACAAGAGAAGAGAAATTGTGTGTATAAAGTTACTTGAGAAAGAAATTTACAAAGTACAAATGAGTACTAAGGATAAGTAGTTTGGTAGCACAGCAACAGGGTAAGATTTTCAGTAGAGGAACAGGAGATGGTAGTAAGGTAGAGGAGAGGTACAGCAGGCCAGAAAAATTATTTTGAATGGAGGAAACTGAGAGGATGGCTGTAAGAAATTGGGGTGAGATAAAGTGGTTAGAAGATGAAGACGTGATGAAAGAGAACTAGATTACAGAATTAGACGAGCATGAGCGTAGCCAGGAATTAGGCATGATTTTAAAGAAGTTCTGAACATGTATGTGTAGGTTAGGTGATGACCTGATAGTTATAGGCAGCAAATTCCAGTTATTTCCTACTGTGTTAGTGCATAGGGAGTGTCCTGAAGATTTGTTTAGTTTATGTGTAATAAGGAACTGTGTATCATTTGGTCTTAAGGAATGTTATAGGGTGTAATTGAGGAGAATTTTGCTAAGAGCTGGGCAAGCTGAAGGACTGCAATTAACTGAGTATATGTAAGATGGTGCAGTAGTTATAACAATTTAGCTCTTTTAGTGCAGTGCATTGGTGGCTGTGGTTGGGTCTGCGTGCAGCAAAGCATGCAGTCTTCCTACAACATTGCTCTAGTTTAGTTTGCAGAGAGGTTTAGAGGTTTATAAAGATGGGTGCTTCATACAGAAGGGATGGTAGTAGGCAAGTGTTAGCTAGGGTTACTTTACTAGTAGTTGTGAGGGAAGTGGTTTGCTCTGTTGAGCATTCCTAACATTTGTTTTTTCAATTGCATTTAGAATATGTACGTCAAGTTTTAGGCTCTCATAAATGTGTTGGTAGATATTACAGATATTTAAACTTCTGATTGCTTTCAGTAGCTGGTTTAAAACGACTTGTTCCATAAACTTAACTCTTTTTTAACAAGAAACATCTTTAAGAAATTATCACTTATGACATAGGCAATCATACGTTTATAGAAATTAAAACAAACCATTTTTTTTAAACGCCTCTATTGAATCACTTGTGACATATGGAAATTTACATTTATACAAAAGTAAACAAACTGTATTAGATTAACATCAACAAACATGATACTTATATATGGATCTACTTCAGTAGATCAAACATATTACAAGTTCGAACCACATATGCCCGAGACCATATGTTCAAACTTGTAATAGTTTGAACACTTAAAAAAAAGAAAAAATAACAAAAAACAAAATTAAAGGTCTGTATTAGGGGCTACACCCCCCTTACTTAAATATACCAACTCCGAGATTGCACTACACTGCAGAAAAGGGAAAGCTGCCCATTCCACACTGTATGGAGATCTCCAAACAGTCCGATCAAACATTTACAAGTTCGAACATATGGTCTCAGCCATATGAGGTTCAAACTTGTTATATGTTCGATCTACTGAAGGGGACCTATATGATATATATATATATATATATATATATATATATATATATATATATATATATATATATATATATATAGTTATACATCATATAGCCTAAACAACATTACATAAACTATTCAATTCCTGCCCCCTTCTTTTTAAACAAGAAACATCTTTATGAAACCATCTCTTAACGACATAAGCAATCATACCTTTATATAAATGAAAATGAACCACACCAACACAATCCTAGCTGCAAGCATTTTACATCACAAACCATACACACTTCCTAGTTGCAAACATTACACATCACTTATAATCTACCCAATCATTTTCAGTCAAACATTATGTAGCTCATTTAAGTCCTACCTTCTTTTAAACATCATTCCTCCCCCTGTCTGTATTGCTCCCACAACTCCCATCTATTTCTATGTAGTTTGCTCCTACCCTTTTTTAAAGATCTCAGTCCCGTTTGTTTTCTCTCTGTTACTAGAGTGGATATAAAAAGTGTACACACCCCTGTTAAAATGTTTTTTGTGATATAAAAAAATGATACCACAATAAATCATTTCAAAATTTTCCCACCTTTAATGTGACCTATAACCTGTACAATATAAAAAACGTACATTAAGCTGGTTGCATAAATGTGCACACCCTTAAACTAATAGTTTGTTGAAGCACCTTTTGCTTTAATTACAGTATTCAGTCTTCTTGGGTACACACCTTCCATCAATTAGTGAGACTGATTAACCCCAATAAAGTTCAGCTATCCTAGTAGGATTTTCCTGACATTTACTCAGTTGCCTGCTACATCAAAAGCCATGGTTCACAGAGAGCTTACAAAGCATCAAAGGGATCTTATTGTTGAATGGTATCAGTCAGAAGGGTACAAAAAAGTTTCCACAGCACTGGATATACCATGGAACACAGTGAAGACAGTTATCAAAAAGTGGAGAAAATATGGGACAACAGTGACGTTGCAAAGAACTGGACGTCCCTCCAAAATTGATGAAAAGACGAGACAAAAAATGGTCAGGGAGGCTGCCGAGACACCTACAGCAACATTCAAGGAACTGCAGGAATTTCTGGCAAGTACTCATTGTGTACTACATGTGAAAACAATCTCCCGTATGTCTGGCCTATGGGGTAGGGTTGCAAGACAGAAGCCTTTTCTTACAGAGAAAAACATCCAGGCCCAGCTAAGATTTTGCAAAACAATACAAGTCTCCCAAAAACATGTGGGAAAATGTGTTCTGGTCTGATGAGACCAAGGCTGAACTTTTTGGCCACAATTCCAAAAGGTACATTTGGCGCAAACAACAACACTTCGCATCAACAAAAGAACACCATCCCCATGGTGAAGCATGGTGGTGGCAGTATCATGCTTTGAGGTTGCTTTTCTTCAGCTGGAACAGGGGCTTTAGTCAAAGTGGAGGGAATTATGAACAGTTCCAGATACCAGTCACTTTTATCCCAAAACCTTCAGGCGTCTGTTAGAAAGCTGAAGAGGAATTTCACCTTTCAACACGACAATGACCCCAAGCATACATCCAAATCAACAAAAGAATGACTTCACCAGAAGAAATTTAAAGTTTTGGAATGGCCCAGCCAGAACTCAGACCTAAATCCAATAGAAAATCTGTTGGGTGACCTGAAGAGGGCTGTGCACAATAGATGCACTCACAATCTGAAAGATTGGAGCACTTTTGCAGGGAAAAGTGGGCAAATATTGCCAAGTCAAGATGTGCCATGGTGATAGACTCCTACCCAAGAAGACAATGCTGTAACTAATTCAAGAGGTGCTTCAACAAAGTATTAGTTTAAGGGTGTGCATACTTATGCAACCAGGTTATTGTACATTTTTTATTTTTCCCCCCAACAGATTCGTTTGTTTTTCAATTGAATTGTACAGGTTATAGATCACATTAAAGGTGGGAAAAGTTTTGAAATGGTTTATTGTGGTCTCATTTTTCTACATCACAAAATCCTGGCATTTTAATAGGGGTATGTACATTTTTTTGTAACCACTTCTAATATAGTTGGTTTAGATTCTGATTTCCATTTCCTAGTATTGCTATATGCCATATAGCCTAAGCAACATTACATAAATTATTCAATCCCTGCCTTTTTTCTTTTTTAAACAAGAAACATCTTTATTAAACCATCACATACAACATATGCAATCATACATTTATACAAATGAAAACAAACCACACCTACAACATATGCAATCATACATTTATACAAATGAAAACAAACCACACCAACACAATCCTAGTTGCAAGTATTTTACATCACAACCGATATTGACACACTCCCAGTTGCAAACATTATACATCACTTACAATCTATCCAATCTTTTTCAGTCAGTTACATACAGTAGCTCATTTAAGTCCTACCACCTTTTAAACCTCATTCATCCCTTGTATGTATTGTTCCCATAATTCCCCTTTTTTCCAGTGTAGTTTGCTCCTACCCTTTCTAAAGATCTTAATTCCAGTTGTTTTATCTCTGTTACTATAGTCACTACTTCTAGTACAGCTGGTTTAGATTTTGATTTCTATCTGCAGCCACCATAATTAGATACAGGAAGGCCTTACTATGTCTAGGCAATTCCGATTCTGTATCATAGCTCAGAAAAATCATCTCCCTCGTCACACCAATCCACCTACCCAGCATCTTCGACAGTGCATCCCGCAGGGAATCATTAAGGTCTGCCAACCCACCACAGTCCCAGAAAATATGTTCCCAAGTCCCTTTTTCTTCCCTGTCACACCTCCATTTGCTGTCTGAGGAAAAGTTCTCTGGAGTCTCCTTGGGGTATAAAAATATCTATGTAAACATTTCCAAGCAAAATCCTAAATCTTCTAGATTTGGTTGCATATTTGGGTGACATACACATATCCTCCCATCCTCTTTGTGAATTGCTTATCCAATCTCTCTTCCCAATACTTTCTAACCTCTTCTGTCTGACTGATTCTTATAATTATCATGCAGTAGTTTATATGTTCTACTTATTCCTTTTTTTTAATGGCTTCTGTTCTAGATTCTAGTAAAAACTCTACCAGTGCTGGTCTTTCATTTAGAGCCCCCCTATTTCTTTCTCTTTGCCTATACTCTGATATCAATCCTTGATATGGAAGGCAAGCTCTAACCTGCAGTCCAAATAAATTATTGGCTTCTTCCCATTCTGTTACCTTTCTCTCTCTAGTTCTTTGCTCTCAGTACCTTGGGTTCCTTTGCCAGTTTTCTCCAATAAATTATACCCCCCTCTTGCCTATTGTCTATATCCCTAATTGAGGTCATCCCTATCAGCAGAATCTCCTTTCTCCATTCCTGTGTTGGCTTAGTTCTTAGAATACTTTCTGCTACTTTATGGATATATTATTCTGTATGATGGTTTTCTCTTAAAGGCCTGCATCAAAAATCCCAGTCTCTCCTTGTTTCTTGAGCTTCACCCCTGTTTCAACATCATTCCTTTCCACTTTAAATTATAGTTATAGGAGCCTTAACTGTGTAGCTCTGAAATACACCTTCAGATTGGGTAATCCCAATCCGCCCTGTTCTACTGGAGGAATCAGCTTATCCCACTTGACTCTTGCCATCTTCCCCTCCCAGATAAAGTCCTTCAGCTCTTTATTAGTTGCTAACCGCAACTTCTCCCCAAGTTGATAAAAATACATCTGACCTGTGTATAAGACTAAAGGGAATAAAAACATTTTGACTGCTTGTATCTTACTATTGATAGCCATATAACAAGGCTTCAGTTTTCTCAGTTTTTGTATTATCTTTTTAGTCTCTTCCCACATATCCTTAGCTGCCACACCAGAATAATTTATAATCCATACTCCTAAGCATGTCATTTTATCATGTCTCCATAAAAACGGATATTGCTGAACCAATTTGTGTGTGGGTACATAATTTACTGTTATTGCCTTTGTTTTAGCTTCATTAATGTTGCATCCTGAAAAGATTTGAAACTGTCTCGAAATGTTCCACAACACTGCAATGTCTCTTTCTGGTTTTGTCAGATATAAAATAATATCATCTGCAAATAGGGCCAGCTTTTCTTGACTACCAGGCCAATTATATCCTTGAATTTCTGAGTCCCTTATTTTCTTTAACAGTGGTTCTAAATATAATGTAAATAACAAAGGGGAATGAGGATACCCCTGCCTGGTTCATCTGCTCAAGTAGAAATTATCAGGGAGGACCCCACCTACTTTAATTTTCACCTTGGATCCCTCATATATCCTCCTAATCAACTTTATAATTTTTTCAGTGAATGCAAATGCTTCTATTGCTCTGCTCATAAAGTCCCAGCTCACTCTGCCAAATGCTTTCTCTGCATCATGACCCACCTACAACAATGGTATATTCTTACATTCTGCTTCGCTCTGGATCATCTGTTCTGTTAATGTTGTCAAATGTTTTCCTCCCGTCCACAAAACCACATTTATCCATATCTATAAATTTTGGCATTACTTTTGCCATTCTTTTAGCCATTACAGACATGAACACTTTATAATCATGGTTTAGTATTGAAATGGGCCTGTATGAAGCTGGGTCTAATAGATCTCAAGATGTTGGTACTTCTCCTCCTCTTAAAACACTGTTAAACAAAACCTTTTAGATCTTGATCAGTCTTTTGTTTTTTCCCTCCTGGCTTCCAAACGTCCACAGGAATACCATATATTCCTGGGGACTTTCCTGTAGATTGGTTATACATCACAGTTTTTATCTCATCTCCTCCTGTCCTAACCATTAGAAACTGAGCCTCATTGACCTCTAACCTTGGCATATTTAATTCTTCCATAAACATTTCCATTTGTATCTTTTCTTGATTTCCATATTTCTCTGCTTTAATAAAAACAAACCATATTGACACAATTTCAGCTACAAGCATTATTTATTACTTAAACTTACCTGCATTTGAAAGAAGTCTGGTTATTCTTCAGTTTTCTACCTCATGTGTAGAACAATACCCCACTCGGGCATTATAGATAAGCTCACCAGCTTAATATAAACTCCTATGTCACTAGATGGATTGTAAACTGGCTCAAGGACAGAACCCACATGGTTAGAATTGCTGGAGCCATGTCAGACTCCAAACCAGTTACAAGTGGTGTCCCACAAGGCTCAGTCCTGGGACCTCTCTTGTTCGGTATATATTTCTCGGAGGTACAGGCCAACACGGAAGGACTGTGGCTGACCAAGTTCGCAGATGACTGCAAACTGGGCGCCATAATCGACTCTCCAGCCGACACAAGCATCCTCCAAAAGGGCCTCATAGAAACAGACAACTGGTGCCAGAGCCATGGCCTCAAGCTAAATGCCAAAAAGTGTAGTCATCCCCTTTGGCAATAACAAAGTGTCCACAAATTACCACATAGGTGGTAATCCATTAAGTACAGAAGAAGTAATTAGTGACCTGGGGACCCAAGTTGATAGCAATCTCTCATTTGACAACCACGTGGCCAAAGTGGTTAGAAAAACATTTTATATAGCCCACCTAATCATGAAGGGATTCACATCTAGATCAGAGGAGGTCATCGTGCCTCTTTACTCATCCCTCATCAGGCCCATAATTGAGTACAATGCCCCTTTTGGGATGTACCTTACCAGACACCTGCAGCAACTGGAAAGACCCCAAAAGTACCTCACCAAGAGGATCAAAGGGCTCAAAACAGATGCCATATGCTGCCCGGTTAAAGAAACTCCAGCTCTACTCAGTGGCATACCGCCTGTTCAGAGGCGATCCTGTGCCTGACGTATAAAGCCATGTCCAACCAGGAATTAATGGACATGCTGCACCTCAGAAAATCCAAATCCCATCGAGCTACGCGCTCGAGAGACTTGAACCTCAGCACTGAAATAAATAGGACATGCTGGAGGGACAGATTCATAACCCAGAGGCTCCCTTCACTCTGGAATAAAATCCCAGTCCAGGTTAGGCAGAGTCCCTCATTGACTCTCTTCAAGAGGAATCTTGATGAGTGGATGGGAGATCGTAGGTTTACCCCGGGTATACTTCTGTGTCACTGTTAGACAGAGGCACGGTATACTAACCTCGAAAAAGGGCATAGCAAAATAAATTTAAAATGGATGACGAAAGCCAAACACATTCTGGCCAGGCTTATAAATGCCCTAGGGCAGTTTGCCTAGTATGAACCTATGAACATTATCTTTCAGATATAGGCATAACCATGACTATCTTCAAAACATATGGAAAAATGCAGTACAGAAACAGGTTTTAGTACGATCATCAATGTTTTTAATACATTTTCAGCATTGCTAGGTCTGTTTTTGTTACTGTATCAACTCTAGATGCTTTAGAGATATCTAGTTTAACACACATTCACTCTCACTTTTGGCGATTGTTAAATCCGGTGTAAGATTATTTATGTCCACACTTGAACTAATACTACCAAATAAATATACAAAGATTTCATGGAATGGCACAATTCTATTTTCTTCCTTAACCTGTTCTCCATGATCAATAAAATAAGTGCTTACTCTTTTCCCTCTTGCATATTGAAAGAAATGTTTCCTACTGTTGTTCCCCCTCGCCCGCCACAGCTAACCATCATCTGCCACCAGCTGCTGTCCTCATTCAGCAGGTCTACCTTTGGCTCAACCATGCCCATATGTGTGGCTAGTGAGGAGATCAACACATTGGTACAGAATCATATTGCTGCCAAAGAGCATTTTACATCACAAACTATATTAATACTAACAATTTCTTAACCTCTCCCACTCCTTTGCAACTTGCTAGCTCCACTTAAGCTTTGCATCAGTATGTGCATGCCTGCTTCCATGCACGCTTAACCTCTGATAAGCAACTTTCCTCTTATACAGCATACAGCTCACAAGGCTCATACACTACTTATTGCAGCAAACCTGGACTGTACCCCCCCCCAGCATGGACAAGGTGACATCAAATGTTCACTCCGATCCTAACCCCCCCCCATGCAGCTCCACCACCACCCATGTCACTAGTTGAAAATGAATTATTTGGGTTGCAGTAAGGACTTTTTCCTTCTGCACTGTAGGTCTACTGAAAAATTTCCTGTTGTCTTTTTATTCTGTTAACGCATTCAGCCTAAGATGCACAGAGTTGTAGTCAAAATGCAACAGAACCCATTGTGTGCCAACCTCTGGGTAGGGATGAGATCATAAAAGGATGAGGGATAAGGTCAAAAGGAAAACCAATCCCCAGCAGCAATATGACTGAGCCCCAGGGACCTCAGTCTCCAAACCAGCTTTGGACGTACGTTGAGGTTAGATTGGGAGAGACTAAAGTGCGAATGCCAGACCTGGTGGACATGGAGTGGACCTGGGAATTAGTAGACAGTCAGCTGTGAGGAGGAAAAAGGAATACAATGAAAAAAATACATCTGGAAGCTGAAGTATTCCACAGAGGAATGTAAAATATCCAAAAGTAAGAACCAGGAACATGGCAAAAAAAAATTATTAACAAAAGCAAAGCTCTTTCTCAATGCTCAAAAGCTTTGCTTTTGTTAATATTTTTTGACATTAAATTCACTCACTGTGTGTTCCTGGTTCTTCTTTTAGGAGGAAAAAAGAAGGCAGAAATTGTTGGTTCCTATTTATGCTGTTTTTTATCTTCTTATCCATCACATTAATCCATTTTTAAACAACTGCTTGGATTTACCAATTTTCCATTAATTTCATTAAATTTTAGAATGACTCTACTTCTGCTCCTCTTACATGTAATATTTTATAGCCCAGTTTTGTACTATTTAAATTTAATGAAGTAAAGCAAAGCTTTCAGGTTCACAAAAAAAAAAACTTCATCAGTGCAAGATAAAAATCCAGCAGTTAGACCACATTTAAATATATAATCCAATTAAGCACAGCCAATAAAAATCAAGTAATTAAAAACCATACAGCTCATTTAAAGAAATATCCAAATTCACAATAAATCGTTCCTGCCTATGTATATGTATGTATATCATTTTAAATGTGTTTGTTTTTCTTTTAAGGTCCTTTTGTGAAAATCAAAGCTTTGCTTTACTTCATTAAATTTATATAGTACGTTGCTGTGTTTTTTTTTTATTTTTTGTGTTGGAACTGTTGTATTAACCTATGCTTTGCTGATGCTCTTATTATTATATTATAATTAAGTATTGATGAACTCTTCTCCGTTTTACAAATGGATATTAATTGCTTTAATAAATTTCCATATCCCCCCTGTATCCTTTTCCTTAAATACAACTTTTCATGTTATCTTCTACAAAATATTTATTGCCTTTTTATAATCAACAACAATAATATTGTTTGAGGAGTTTTCTTGTACTATACGTTTCCAAAAGTTCCCTTAAATATTATAATTGTGTTGTGTCACATCCAAGTCAGGATAATAAAATCTTAGACATAACATCAGTGTAATTTGGGATACAAACAATATACAAAATATTGCTCCTTCTGGTTGGCTCTTTTGCCACCTCTGTTAACTCATTCTCTTGTAAGTAAGTAGTTACCACGTCCAACATTGGACAGCTCTTGTCAAATATACGCTATTTTGTGTTTGGAAGATTAATATCACCAGCCAGTGCTCCCCTTTCATGCATTACAACCATATAAAATAGATGCGTTATTCCAACGCAGCACTTTAGATTTAGGTGGTTTGTTGGTACCTACTATTGATATCATCCTAGCCTCATACTGAATACTACTTAACAATCTGATCCATTGCTTACTATCAAAAACCTGATGATCTTGAATTTTACCATCATCATCATCACCATCCTTATCCCTCCCTGCACTCCATAGTAACATGTCTATTACAAAAATAAGGGATATAACCTTCAGAATTAGGAGTCCAATATACAACTTTCTGCCAAGTTTCAGCAATGATTGCCACATTCCTGATTTGTGATTATATAAGGCTGTTAAGCAAAAGGGCTTTATTATTTAAACTTCTGATGTTTATTATTGAGAGATTTAGTACTCTTTGGTCTACATCAGATAGTCTGTATGGGTACACAACATTTTGACCCCTGCATTAACACATTCCATATCTAGATCTGTAACAAGTCTTTATAATAGTTTATAACACTCAGCAAGAATAGCGCAAACATATGACAATCATACACAAATGTGCAGAAAATAACCTGTCATTAGACAGGACAAAATATTATTCGCATTACTGGTCTTTAACCTGGTACAATCATAGAGAACTGAGAATTTTTTAATGGGCTAAATTTAATATAACTATTTAAAACATTTGCATTTGTAGATATTCAAATGTTAACTACATTAACATGTACATATTAAAATGTTAAATAATCTTAAATTTCTATGTAAGTAATGACTTTCAGCTTTTCCCGGTTAGGGGTCGCCACAGTGGAACTCCGGTCCGCTAATGATTGGCAGTGAATTTTTTTTTTTTTTTTACAGTACCGAGTTGCCAGCCTAACGCCCAACCTGAAAGGAAGGGACACCCATTCACACACGCACCTACCTGCATGTCTTTAAACGTCACGCGACCGCAGGGAGGGCATGCAGACTCCAAACAGAAGGCGCTCCAGCAGAGAATCAAATGGGAGAACCTCTTGCTGTGAGGTGATAACGCTAACCGCTGCACCACTGCGGCTTATATATTACATTTCTATATAAAATTCCTAATTAAAATAAGTAGTAAAACACTTTTATTAAATTTAATTGGGGTCAAATCATCTGGGGTCAAACTGTCCAATAAATATTCCCATAAACAATAAATGTGAATTTTAATATGAAAGCGTATCCAATTGTACTGGGGTCAAACTGTCCTGCTATCATCTGTATCCATAGAATTGTGAAATATTTAATGCTCATCCCCCATATATTGAAGAATACCTGCAACCAAGGTTCTTTTACCAGCTTGAGAGAGAAGACCATCACTTGCAAACATGAGAACCCATCACCACAGATGAATGAATTATGTACAGCAAAGTTCAAGTATTTTGTTATTTCAGCATGTATCAGCTGCACATTATATTTCATAACACTGTGGGTCGTCTAAACATGAGCTCTGAAAAAAATGGACACTTCTCCTTTAACTAACTTAATTCAAAAATTCTATTTGCTAGGGCATGCATTCTCTCATAATGGTTAAGATCATCATCTCATAAACACAGTTTGACTCTGACCTTGGATTATTGGTTAAGTTTAAAATGGCCCATCAGGGAAGTTACCCTAGAATTCACCTATAAACCTACAACTTCTACAGCCATGTTGCACTGCATGACAGTACAACTGTATTTCTCATTTGCAAGCATTAGTCTTTGAAAAGCAGTTTTTATGTCAGAGATATTTTTGCACCTGGAAGGTATATGAAAATCTTTGTTTCATTATTTCTATGTATATATTTGGCTATTCCTCTTAGTATGGAGTCAACTACTTCTAGAATTACATCTTACTCCATTTTAAAGTTGTATTAATGTTACAGTTTGGGGCGGCCATGGTGGTGCAGCGGTTAGCATTGCTGCCTCACAGCAAGAGGTTCTCCAGTTTGATTCTCGGCTGGGGTGCCTTCTGTGCGAAGTCTGCATGTCCTCCCTGTGGTCGCATAGGTTTCCTCCGGGTGCTCCGGTTTCCTCCCACATCCCAAAGACATGCTGTAGGTGGATTGGACACTCCAAATTGGCCCTAGGTGTGTTCATGTGTGTGCCTTCTGTGGAAGGTTGGGCACTGGGCTGGCACCTTGGCACCGTAAAACTCCACTGCCAATCATAAGCGGACAGGTGATCCGCTGTGGCAACCGCTAACCGGGAAAAAGCCGAAAGAAGAAGAAGAAAGATTAGAGTTTAAATTTAAATCATCAACAGCTAGAAATAGAGAACTTCCAAGATGGCTGCACATTGAGTAACAGCTTATTTATAGCTCTCCCAGTGTGAAAACAAACTCAGAAGAGAAGGCCAGTAGACTTGTGTTTATGGGTAAATTTCAGTAACTGGCTAGTAAGTGCACTGCCTGGATGCCAGGAATAAAGAAATATAGAAGACCTGGAAAAAACTCAGCTACAAAAAGTGAAAAAGAAATACTGACTGGGAAGAGTTCTTCAGCTTTTCAGCAAAAAGCAATGCAACCTTCTGGCATGACCTCCAGTAACCTACAGGAAGATATATAAGGCAACTGCATACAGACCTAGTTAAAATAAACAAAACACTGATGGAGTATTTCAACACAAACAACAAAAGGCTGGAAAAATGGAAGAAGCTTTAAACATATATTCAGATGAGATTATAAAGCTGCAAAAATCATAGGTTGAAGTAAAGAAAAGGCTGGCTAAATAGAAGACTACTCAGGAAGAGATGTTTAAAAAATAATAGAATTAAAGGAAAGAGCACATAGGGAAAACCTCAGATTTTCAGCTGTACCAGAGAAGCAGGAAAAATAGACTGCATTAATTTTATGAAAGCATAAATACGCAACTAGACTGGTATTCCACATCAAGAGTTGTCAGTTGAAAGGGCACATGGTGTGTATGCGCCAAACCTGGCTATAAGAAAGCAACCTAGACATTTAATAGTAAAGATGCAATCCTACCAGCAGAAGTTGATTCTGACAAAACTGTGGCATAAGGGCAAAGTACTAAAAGTGGGAGACAGCAGAGTGTTTCTAGAGAATGATTTCTCATTGTATACCACACAGAAAATTAGCAAATTTATCCCACTAATCAGGGAATGTCGAGAAGCAGGTGTGAGATTGAAACTGATGTACCCAGCTGTCTTCAATGTATTTTTCCCTGGAGGGACAAAATCATTTTTTGATGAAGTACATGCTAGGGAGGAAATACAAATGTTTGTCCAACAAAACGTTAGCTGTGAAACAGAAGGAGATTCTGCTTCTTGTTCTTCTGGTAATAAAGACCACAGAGTGACTATACCTGTGAAACCTTTTCAACATTTTCAATGGAAAATGTTGGAGAGAAGAAAGGAGCATGTGAGTTGACTAGAAGAATCGAGAGTACACTGGAAATGAAGCAGACAGGATTTTGGAAACTAACAGTAACTTAATATGGGATTACAATGCAGTAATTATATTTGTGAAATATGACAGAACAAGAAAATCTGGAAGTATTGGACTTTTTCAGAGTTTGTTGGACTTCTGGAAGTTTCTAAAGCATATTCCCTACTTCATGTCATTAATGTTCGGAAAAGTGCTTTGGGAAGGGCAAGGGAAGGGAGAAAGTTAACTGTAAGTAAATATTTTTTTCTTAACTAGTAGCAATTTTGTAGACTGTGGTTTTCTTTATATGCAATAAAGTAGTTTTTTTAAGTCATTTTTAAGGGTAATGGGGATTGTAAACAGGTACTGCTGTTCTTTTTTTTCTCCCTTCTTTCTCTCTTCTTGTTCAGTTTTTTAGGAATTGTAGGTACTGCAATATATAAAAAGCCTGGTTAAAAAGCATGAAAAAATAAAAATGAATGTGCTTTTTCTTATTCTTGCATGGGGAAATTACTAGATTAGATTAAAGAGCTTAGATTGACTTATCAATTTTTAAGAGAGAGCACGTAAATGAAAAAAAAAAACATTGAATACCATGAGGCTTTTTTCTAGCAAATACATATATGCTCAGTAACAATTCTGCAGCTGGTCTTCATGTTTCCATCGAAATAATCTGTTAAAGAGAAACTATCTGCCTGGTTTTCATGTCTCCATAGAGACAATCTGATAAACAGAAACTGGCTACAGTCTGGTGGAGAGTGATTGGCTGAGGAACAAAAAAAAAAGAAAGAAACTGGCTAAGAGATAATGCTCTCTGAAAACATTCAGGAATGTTCCCAGCTGGGAGAGTTATAAAGATAAGACAAAACCAATCAGCACTTATTAGAAGCACAGGCTGCACCGCGAGTCTTAGCATGGATGATCTTTCTTTTAGGTTAACTCAAATCTTTGAGTGTGACTGTCAGTTTGGGACTTTTGTTCCTATTAGGAGGTAAAAACTTCAATATTTGAAGACATACATAGTTTAATGTGTTAATATTCAGTTAATATTTTTTTGGGGGGTGTTGAAGTCTTTCAATAAAAAAAGTTTTATAAGATGTGACACAGGCTCAAATGTACATGACAAGAAACAACTCTATAAAAGTTAAACCTGCCAAAACAGTGTATGCATGTAACAAAAAAGCTGGAACTAGACAAAAAACGTGCTATACATAAAAAGATGAGAATAATAACTTTTGAATACAATGATACTTTAAATGTCCTTGCATGTAAATGGCCTCACAGATAAATACAAACAAGCAAAAAGTAGTGGCCTATATTAAAAATGTAGATAAATAGCTATGTTACAGGAGTCACACTTAGAAAGAACTGAACATGTGAATTTGATAAAAAAAAAAAAAAAAAGGTTTTCAGATGGTTATTCGGCAGAATACCTGGGACAAAGGAAAATAAGTACTTATATTAATTGCAAGAGGAGCTCCAATAGTGATAGAAGAAGATAAAAAAAGATAATAATGGCAGATTTGTAGTGATAAGGCACTACTGGCAAAGGAGGATTACACTGGCATGCATCTACATTCCACCTAAAACTGCTGTAATGGAGCTTAAGAAATTTTTGGGAGAAATAATCAGTTTTCAGCAAGGAATATTACTTATAAGTGGGGACTGGAACTTGATTTGCAGCAGTGAAGATTTGTCTGGGGGGCCCAGAAGGGAAAGTATAACAAAAGAAGGTAGATTTTTGAAGACATTTATGAAAATATTTGGCATGGGAGACTGGAGTTCAGTAATACGAGTTTGGAGTGAATGTACATATTATTCCCCAAGATATAAAAACTGGGCTAGGCTTCACAAAATTTACATTTCACAGGAACAAGTGCATTTAATTGAAGGTCTTGATACCCACCCAATAACGGTTTCGGATCAAGCGCCAATAATAGCTAAAGTAAAAACACAGGGTAATGAAATAAAAATGAGACATTGGTGCTTTCCCAATTGCCTGCTGACAAGTGAAGAATTTAAGGAATGGGTAGTGGATATTACTCAGGAATTGTTACAGAGAAAAGACATTTCTTCTGAAAATATAGGTAGAGTGTGGGATAAAAACAGGGTAGAAATAAAAGAGGGGGGGCTATGGTTAAGAAGTAACAAGAATTATTTAGAGGGACTGACAAATGTGAAACTATTGCAGAACAGGGGGAATCTCAGAGAACAAGAGAAGGAGCAATTGCCCAAAGCTAAACAGAAAATAAGGGCTGTTAAGCAACTGTTCTTTGATAACACTAGAGCACAAAAACCTTCAGCATAATGATTCAGCAATAGAAGATAGAAAGGGCTGTTGCCAAACTTAGGGACTCTATAACAAAGACGGTAACAAGAGATACTGTAGAGGTATTAGAAATATTTTGGATATTCTATGAGAGCCTCTATAAAGCAGAGAAATATGATAGTCAAGAAAAGATGCAAATTGATATTTTTATGGAAGAATTAAATATGCCAAGGTTAGAGGTAGAGGAGGTTCAATTACAGTTAGGATAGGAGGACAGGAAATAAAAATTGTAATGTACAACCAATCTACAGGAAAGGTGAGGAATAGATGGTATTCCTGTGGATGTTTGGAAGCTAGAAGGAAAAAAAAACTTCCAGATTTTTATCAGTTTTGTTTAACAATATCTTAAGAGGAGGAGAACCACCACTGTTCTTGAAGAAAGCAGTGGTAGCTGTAATACCTAAAGTAAAGATCCATCAGATCCAGCTTCATATAGGCCCATTTCAATACTCAACCATGATTATGAAGTGTTCAGGTCTATAATAGCTAAAAGAATGGCAAAAGTGATGCCAAAACTGATAGATATGGATCAGTGTGGTTTTGTGTAGGGAAGGCCAACATTTGACATTAACAGAACGCTGATGACCCAGAGGGAAGCAGAATGTAAGAAAATACCATTGTTGGTGGGTCAGGGTGCAGAGAAAGCATTTGACAGAGTAAGCTAGGACTTTATGAGCAGGGCAATGGAAGCATTTGCATTTCCTAAAAATTATAAGGTTAATTAGGAGAATACACGAGGGATCAGAAGTGAAAATTAAAGTGGGAGGAGTCCTCTCTGATAATTTCTGATTGAGCAGAGGAACCAGACAGGGGTGTCCTCTTTCCCCTTTATTATTTGCATTACACTTAGAACCACTGACAAAGAAAATAAAGGACTCAGAAATTCAAGGATATAATTGGCATGGTAGTCAAGAAAAGCTGGATTTATTTGCAGATGATATTATTTTGTACTTGTGGAACATTGTGAGACAGTTTCAGATCTTTTCAGGATACAAAATTAATGAATCTAAAACAAAGGCAATAGTGGTAAATGACATACCCACACATGAACTGGTTCAAGCGTACCCATATTTATGGTGACATGATAAAATAAAATATTTAGGCGAGGGAATTATTAAAATGATGTTGTCATAACCTGGCAGCATGTAATTTTAAAACTGGAGCTAAAGAAATAACTTAATTTAATCCTGGGTGCTTGTTAGCTTCCAGTAATATCTGCCAGAATACCTCCCTGTACTCGATTGTAGTTTCCCAGGGTCCTCCTCTCGGGCCCTTAGCTATTTCTTCCACTACAAAAAATGAAAAGGTGGCTCCTACACAGGTGAGTGTGTGTTTATAAAGGACACTTCTAGTGTTGTTATTACGAATGTCGTTCATATGTTCGTACATTCTTCTCTTTAATTTTCTCTCAGTTTTCCCTGTGTAGAACCCTTACTGTAAATCATTTTAAAAGGGGTATCCAAATTGGGACTAAAGTCTGACAGTTGAAAAAGTTTTTTCCCAAAATGTCTCTAATAATCGTGGGAGTGCCCATTAAATTCAGTAATAAAGGCTTTGAAAAGAGATGGCTCTATATCAATGTGTTTGTCAACACCCTGCGTGTCTGTGTTAATGTTCACAGTATTAAGGTCCTCACCTAGAATAGGCTTAAATCTACCCTGTCTACCAGTCACTATTTTGTCAAATGCCCTTTTAACCAACTCAGTGGGATATCCACGATCAAAGAACATGTGAGATAAAGTCTTACACTCATCAAGGAATTCCGCATCATGTGAACACATCCTACAGATGCAGACAAACTGTCCCTCAACACCACCAAACTTTTGGTGGTAAGGATGTGAGCTATTAAAATGACGTGAATTTGAGTAGGTAGGTAGGTTTTCTATATAATGTAGACTTGAAAGCCCCCTCAAATTTCTCAATCTTGACATCCAAATAGTTTACTTTTTTGGTGTCATGTCGAAAGGAAGTAGTGCCAAAGATATATTCAAAAACTTCTGTCAATTTATCTTCAGTATCTACCCAAAAAACTATTATATCATCCAAAAAAACGTTTGTAGAGAGTCCAACACTCGTTGTAAGGGGAATTAAAAATATGTAAATGTTCCCAATACATCAAAATCAAGTTTGCATACATTGGGGCACAATGTGCCCCCATAGCAACACCAGCAACTTGGTGGAAAAATTCACCTTCAAAGAAAATGTAATTGTTTTTTTAACACTAGTCCCATCAAAATCAAGTAAGTGTGGACTTCCTTATCTGTAAAATGACCAAATATTCAGAGCTTCTTCAAACCACTGCAATCCTAATGTACGTGGAATGCAAGTAAATAAGCCAAGAACATCCATCAATGGTCATAAATTTCAGTGAATCACAAAACTGTTGCCGTTTCACAAAAAGTCGCAAGAGTCCTTGAGGACATTAAAATCCCCCAAATGTATACTTTTTAACTTTACATTCAAAAACTTGGCTAGCGGAGCTGTGACTGATCCTTCTGCTGCTACAGCTGGAAGTGGGGAGGGGGGGGTCCATAACATTTTTATGGAGTTTGGGGATACCAAAAATTGCTGCCACTCTAGGCTTACCATTGTGGAGAAAGTTAAAATCCTGTTGGTCAATGAAGTCCTCCAGTAACAAATCATTTAATGTGATATATTACGGTAGGCTACATGGATTTCATTAAGGGAGACCCTAGTGTATCTGTCAGTGTCATCAAGCAAATTTAGCATTCTGGCCTCATTATCAATCTTATTCATTAAAACCGTACCTCCACCCTTGTCAGGTCTCATAACATTCTGGTTGCTCTTAAGGTCATCCATCACCTTCCTTTCATCGGGTGTTAGATTGGACGTAATTTTATTGCTTAGGATGCCCTTTTTAAGTTAATTTTCCGCTACAATTTCAAAGTTTTTCAACTGAGGGTGGAGGGGAGGGTTGTATACACTTCTTTTCCTAAGGTCATTATTCAAAGTCTGATGGTTACTGGCTCCCAATAATAATTCAAGATTCTTTTTCCTTAGGAACAATTTCAGATCAATAATTTATGTTACATTTGCGTCAAGGAATAAAATCGAACCCTTTAGTGAACAGGCCAACGTGACCATGCTTGACGTCGAGGTCACTATGATTAAAGATACTGTAACCATTCAGAGTGAACCTAAAGCCATTTGTAATGATGTTATCAGTCTCTGATACATTTGTGTTTAAATTTACATCCTCCTTTGGCTTCCCCCCTCCCCCATAATAGTTGTACCTCTGAGGGTGCTTGTTCATCAGCCTCTCCGACCTGTGTAAGGGGGGTATTCCAAAGGGTCCTGGTAGTTTAAAGAATATTTGTCTGTGTCAAAAATCATGAAACAAAAAATGTTCCATACACATGATAATTTTAAACCAAGGTATAGCTTTTTACTGTTGAATCTCCTCAAAATGACCACTAGAGGGTGTTTTACCATTGTAAAAGATCTTCGTGACTGTTTTTATATATATTTTTTTACATAAACACAGAATTTTACCCACTGTTTTAAGTATAAAATTGTGTTTTAAATGTGTATTTATTTATATATTACATGATTTTTATGTGATACATTTTATTCTGTCACAATTTGACATTTTAATTAGTTGCACTGTGATTGGAGGGGCATCATTTATTTATTTAGAAGTATTTAAACTGCTGCTTGTGAGATACATTCATCTATGCATCTGACAAAGTCTGTACAGGCAAATACGTACTTGTGGATAAAAGCGTTTTAGGTTTTACTTTGTAGAGTGACGTCTCTGAATAAAACAGTGTGCTGTAATTCGTTGGGCTGTCTGTGCTGTATTCTTACAGTTTATGGTCTTTTCTACAGCACTTGCTTCCATTATCTGTAAAATATTTAGGAATATGGATTAAAAATGATTGTAGTATGGCAGCTAAGGATATATGGGAAGAGACTAAACAAAAGACAATACAAAAACTAAGAAAATGGAAGTTTTGTTATACGGATAATAAAACACGAGCAGTTACATTTTTTAGTCTGTTTAGTCTTGTACACACATTAGGCATTTTTTATCAACCAGAGAAGAAGTTGTGGGTAGCAATTAATAAAGAGCTGAAGGACTATATCTGGGAGGGGAAGATGGCAAGAGTCAAGTGGGATAAACGGATTCTTCCAGTAGAACAGGCAGACTGGGATTACCCAATCTGAAGGGGTATTTCAGAGCTACACGGTTAAGGCGCCTATACACAGCACAGGCAGACTTTAGTTCAAAGTGGAAAGGGATGAAGAAGAAAAGGGGGAAGCTCAAGAAAGAAGGAGAGACTGGGATTTTGGATGCAGGCCTTTAAGGAGAATAACAATAATCATGCAGAATATTATATCAATAAAGTAAAGTATCCTAAGAACTAAAGCAACATGGGAATGGAGAAAGGAAATTCGGCTGATAGGGATGATGGCAATTAGGGATACAGACAATAGGCAAGAGGAGGCCGGAATTTATTGGAGAAAACTGGAAAAGGAAAAAGGTATTGGGAGGAAATAACTAGAGGGAAAGATGATAGAATGGGAAGATGCCAAGAATTTATTTGGGCTGCAGATTAGAGATTGATAACAATCCCCGATAGGGAAGGCAGAGTACAGGCAATGAGAAAGAAATTGGGGGGTCCTAAACGCAAGACTAGCACTGGTAGAGTTTTTAATAGAATCTAGAACAGAAGCTGCCACTAAAAAAGGATTAGTAGACATATAAAATACTGCACGATAACTATAAGAATTAATCAGAGGAGGTTGGAAAGGATTGGGAAGAGAGATTCACAAAGAAACAAATGAGAGGATATATGTATGTCTCCCAAAAATGCAACAAAATCTAGAAGAGTTAGAATTTTTGCCTGGAAATGTTTACATAAACATTTTTATACCCCAGGCCGATTCCAGAGAATTTTTCCTCAAGCAGACAGTAAATGTTGGAGGTGTGAAGGGGAACAAAGAGGTAACTGGGAGCATGTTTTCTGGGAATTCCACAACTTGGCGGATTTTAAAGATTCCCTGCAGGATGCACTGTTGGAGATGCTGGGTGGACAGATTGGTCTGACAAGGGAGATGATTTTTTTGAGCTATGATACAGAATTGGAATTCCCTAGATATGGTAAGGCCTTGCTGCATCTAATAATGGTGGCTACCAAAAAAGCAGTTACTAGAAAATAGAAATCAAAACTTAAACCAACTATAAGACAACTGGTATTGAGATCTTTAGAAAAGGGTAGGAGCAAACTACATAGGAAAAAATGGGAATTGTGGGAACAATACATACAAGGGAGAAATAGGCCTAAAAAGCAGTAGGACTTAAATAAGCTCCGTAATGTTCGAGTGAGAAAGATTGGGTAGATTATAGGTTCATAGGTTCATACTAGGCTATCTGCCCTAGGGCATTTATAAGCCTAGCCAGAGTATGTTTGGCTTTCGCCACCCATTTTAAATTAATTTTGCTATGCCCTTTTTCAAGGTTAGTATACTGTGCCTCTGTCTAACAGTGACACAGAAGTGATACGCGGGGTAAACCTATGATCTCCCATCCACTCATCAAGACTCCTCTTGAAGAGAATTAATGAGGGACTCTGCCTAACCTGGACTGGGATTTTATTCCATAGTGAAGGGAGCCTCTGGGTTATGAATCTGTCCCTCCAGCATGTCCTATTTATTTCAGTGCTGAGGTTCAAGTCTCTGGAGCGTGTAGCTCGATGGGATTTGGATTTTTTGAGGTGCAGCATGTCCCTTAATTCCGGGTTGGAAATGGCCTTATACATCAGGCACAGATCACCTCTGAGCAGGCGGTATGCCACTGAGTAGAGCTGGAGTTTCTTTAACCGGGCAGCATATGGCATCTGTTTGAGCCCTTTGATCCTCTTGGTGAGGTACTTTTGGGGTCTTTCCAGTTGCTGCAGGTGTTTGGTAAGGTACATCCCAAAAGGGGCATTGTACTCAATTATGGGCCTGATGAGGGATGAGTAAAGAGGCACGATGACCTCCCCTAATCTAGATGTGAATCCCTTCATGATTAGGTGGGCTATATAAAATGTTTTTCTAACCACTTTGGCCATGTGGTTGTCAAATGAGAGACTGCTATCAACTTGGGTCCCCAGGTCCCTAATTACTTCTTCTGTACTTAATGGATTACCACCTATGTGGTAATTTGTGGGCACTGTTTTTGCAAAGGGGATGACTATACACTTTTTGGCGTTTAGCTTGAGGCCATGGCTCTGGCACCAGTTGTCTGTTTCTATGAGGCCCTTTTGGAGGATGCTTGTGTCGGCTGGAGAGTCGATTATGGCGCCCAGTTTGCAGTCATCTGCGAACTTGGTCAGCCACAGTCCTTCCGTGTTGGCCTGTACCTCCGAGAAATATATACCAAACAAGAGAGGTCCCAGGACTGAGCCTTGTGGGACGCCACTTGTAACTGGTTTGGAGTCTGACATGGCTCCAGCAATTCTATAAGTGATGTATAATGTTTGCAACTGGGAGTGTGTCAATATTGTTTGTGATGTAAAATGCTTGCGACTAGGATTATGTCAGTGTGGTAGGTTTTCATTTATATAACTATACGATTGCATATGTAGCAAGTGATGCTTAAAACAACACTGTCCAAGGCCAAGAATACAGCTTCTATGGGACCTGACAATATCCCTGCCTGGTGTTCTACATGAACTATAGAGTGAACTGGCACCTCACCTGTGTGCCTTGTTCAATCACAGCCTCACCTTGGGCTTTGTCCCTACCGAATGGCGCACTGCTGCAGACACCCCTCTCCACAAAGGGGAAGCGACTACAGACCCTGGGAGCTATCACCCAATTAGCCAGACGAGTCAGATATGCAAAGCCATGGAACGCATCATCATGGACCTAACAAACAATAAATAAGGATATAGGGAATCTTCAAACTCTGGATCCCACACAGTTTGGTTTTGTAAAGGGTAGATCATGCCTGCTCAACTTGGTCAACTTCTTCGAGTCAGTCACCAGAGCTGTGGATGAAGGCAAGGTGGTTCATTCAGCCTACCTTGATCTGGCCAAGGCCTTTGACACCATTACCCACTCAGGAATCATTGCAAAACTCACTAAGCTAGGCATCAACCCCTATATCACTATGTGGGTTGCAAACTGGCTCACAGGTAGAACCCACAGTGTGAAAGTAGCCGACTCCAAGTCAGACTGCTGACCAGTCATGACTGGAATCCCACAGGGTTCGGTCCTGGGTCCTCTCCTGTTTGATATCTACTTCTCTGAAGCCCAGGCCAACACGAAGGGACTCTGGCTGACAAAGTTTGCAGACGATTGCAAGTTGGGAGCTATTATTAACTCCCCAAGTGATGACATCCTACAGAAAGGCCTCAATGAGACCAACAACTGGTGTCAGAACCATGGCCTTAAGCTCAATGCCAAAAAAGTGTCATCATCCCATTTGGAAAAAACCTGGTTCCCATGAATTTCTACATCGATGGTAGTCCACTGAACACAGAAGGCGTTACAAGAGATCTGGGAACACAGTTTGACAGCAACCTCTCTTTTGACCACCACATTGCCACTATGGTCAGAAAGTCCTTCTATGTGGCACATATCATTACTAAGAGTTTTGCATCCATGACAAAATAGGCCATGGTCTCCCTCTACTCTTCCCTCATTAGGCCAAATAGGAGTACAATGCTCCATTTAACATATACCTCACTAAACACATGCAACAACTGGAGAGGCAACAAAAGTACCTCACAAAGAGGATCCTAGGCCTTAAACATTTGTCCTATATGGACAGACTCAAAAAACTCCAACTATCCTCGGTGTCATATTGCCTATTTAGAGGCGATCTCTGCTTGACTTACAAAGCCATGTCTGACCCAGCTCTGTTAGAAATGCTACATCTAAAGAAATCCCAATCCCTCCACACCACACGCTCCAGAGACCTCAACCTCATTACCACAATCAACAGAACAGGAGGGTCAGGTTCATAACCCAGAGACTGCCCATGGTATGCAATAGACTTCCCATACATGTCAAGCAGAGCACCTCACTGGCCCTCTTCAAGAGAAATCTTAATGAGTAGATGGGAAATAGAAAACTCACCCCAGGGATCACTCCAGTGGCTTTACATGACAGAGGCACTGGGAACTAAGGTTGGGAGGCATGATGCCAGGTTAATCCTTTGGGCTAGG
This sequence comes from Protopterus annectens, assembly GCF_019279795.1. Lineage (NCBI taxonomy): Eukaryota > Metazoa > Chordata > Ceratodontiformes > Protopteridae > Protopterus > Protopterus annectens. The sequence goes on along the minus strand of NC_056736.1, from coordinate 580,016,516 downwards.
CTTGTAAAGGTCCCAGAACCATTAGCCTACTACACACCTATGAACCTATAATCTGGATCAGAAGGTTGAAGGTGTTGAGCTCCAATTTCCACTCATGACAGTCTAGGAGATTTCTGCTTAAGTAGTCTGCCAGTGAATTTTGTTTGCCTGGCAGGAATTGAGCTTGTAAATGTACTTGGTTGTCAAGGCTGTGTTCCACAGGACCATGGCTAACCTGCAGAATGGGTTCCCCCCTGCTTGTTTATGTACCACATAACTGTGGTGTCCGTTTTTATCAGCAGTTGTCCTCGAAGGATTAGGTATCTGAAAGTTGTCAGAGCATTCTGTACAGCTAGCATCTCTTTTTGATTGATGTGCAGGAGAACCTGTCCTGGGCTCCAGTGGCCCTGAATGCATTTGCCTGCCATGTGAGCCCCCCATGCATAGTCTAATGCATCTGTTGTCAGGGTTTGGGCGGCGAGGGATTGAATGAATACAGTCCCTTGTTGTGGTTGCATGCTTCTGCCCACCAAAGGAACTCTGCCCCTAGACAAGGTATGATAGGAATGACTGTTCCACGTCCTGAGAATGTTAGCACCAAAGACTTTTCAAGTACCATTGAAGTTTCCTCATATGCAGTCTTGCATATGGAATTAGCAGAATACATCATGCCATGAACCCTAGGGCTTGCAGTATTTTTCTTGCATATAGCTGGGTTCTGGTGGCCATTTGTTTGAAGTAGTTTGCCAGATAGACCTGTTTTTCTGAGGTGAGAAATGCCATCTGGGAAGTTGTGTCCAAGCTTGCTCCCAGGAATACAATCTTTTGACTGGGTACCAATTGTGATTTCTTTTCGTTGATGGTGTACCCCAATAAAGTGAGAAGGCTTTTTACAAATGCCAGGTGTTGAAGTAGCAATTCCTGACTGTATGCCTGAAACAGGCAGTCATCTAAGTATGGGAAATTTGGATATTTCTCTGCCTGCAGTATGCAATGGCTGGAGCCAGGCACTTTCACAAAGGGAAGTGCAGAGAACTGATAGTGCATAGAGCCTGCCCTGAAACGTAGATATTTCCTGCATGACTCCCTTATGGGGATGTGCAGATAAGCTTCTTTTAAGTCTAGAGTGACTAACCAGGCATCCTTGGCTAGCACAGAGATAGCATAGAGAAACTGTTGTAGGATAAGCATCTTGAATTTTGGGACCACCAGAAAGGTGTTGAGAATTGAAAGCTCTAGGATTGGGCACCAAGAGCCATCTTTTCTGGGCACCAGGAAAAGTCTAGAGTAGAAACCCTGACCCCTTTGTTGTACTGGAACAGGTTGAATAGCTCATATATTGAGGGGGAAAGTACTTGCTTTTGAGCTTCTGCCCACTGGTTTGGAGAAAGGTCTGGAAACCTGCCTGGGGTTGGCAGTGAATGGAAGTAGAGTTTGTACCCCTGGGATACAATGCTGAGGACCCATCGGTCCTGAGTAATGGACATCCAGTTTTTTTGCAAGAAGGGCAAGTTTTCCTCTTAGGGGCACAAGCAGTTGGGCAGGGCTAGGAAGCTGAACTGAGAAGTCATTGTGAACTTTTTCCATAGGGGGCAGCTTACCACTCCCTGTTTTTGGGGTGGGACACTCCATTGTTTAGATCTCTGCATAACCCGAGACTGTAGTCTGGGTGGCCTGTTTCCCCTGGGTCTTGTCTGGGAAGGCCTGGAAGTGGCTGGAAAGGACCAGTTTTTTTGAAGGCCAATGCCTACTGAATCTAGGTCATTGCACTTGTAAGAATTCTTTAACAGTTTGCATATATTTAGCTTTTTCTTCCATCTTTTTAAGAACTTCTTCTGCTTTGGTGCCAAACAGTCCTTGTTTAAAGGAGCATCTGGTAATTTGGATTTGACATGATCTGGCAAGGTTTGTTCCTTCAGCCAAGCATGTCTTCTCAGTACAGAATCAATGACACTGCAGGGTGCTTCTAGGGCATCAAAGCCACACTGCAAAGTATGCTTACTAACTTGGTTTGCAGAATGCATTAGTTCTTGTAAATCTTTATTTTCTGCACAATCTGGAAATACCATTTTTTGTTTAATTAGTTCCATAATATGTTGCTGGCACTTCAACATGTGAAACTGGCAATTCAATGTCCTGATGGCAAGAGTTGCAGAGGTATATACCTTCTTACCCCATCTGTCTAAAGCTCTGGAATCTCTGTCTGAAGGTATACGATTTTTGGCTGTAGTACCCTTAATACCTTTAGGTTCCTGGAAAATGGTCTCTGGATCAGCAGTAGGATTCTTGAAAAGAAATTTGTGGGAATCAGGTACTCTGTAGTACCGGTCAGGTTTCCTAGGGGCCGGGGGTAATGTATCTGGAGTAAGACTGGATTCCATAAAAACATCATCTACAACATCCAGGACAGGGGTTATTAGCTAGAGGCCTGTGCTGAGGCAACTCTAAAAATTCCCTGAGTCTCTTTTTTGACTGAGGGTAGTCTTGGCTTTCCCAGTGGAAATGCTCTCAAAGTATGCAAGGTTTCACCAAAAGAAAAATCCTCTGGAGGGGAGGCAGAGGGAATGGATTTCTCTGCATCTGAATCCTCATTGGCTGATAAGGGTATGTCCTGATAATCTGAAGGGTCAGAGTCATTGAACTCCTGGTCTGTAGAATCAGAAGGAAACTCAATTCTTTGTCTCTTAGCAGGGGAAGGCTGGCTTCCCCTAATTAGGATAATAAGGTCTTCAGCCATCCTAAGCATTTGTTTTTGTGGCATGGGAGCTTGAGCATGTCCTTTGGTTGTCAGTTTTCTAGGTATCATGCGTACTCTGGGCCTAAGAAACTTGGTAGTTTTGTCTAAAAAAGAAGTCTGTTTGATTCAAACATCGGTAGGACAGAATACACCCTCAGAAGTCGGTGCCTGCACAGCGGCTCCAGACCCATCCAAGGTAGAGACATCCACAGGTTCCATAGTTGAAAAAGCATCTCGCAGCATACCGGAGAGGCCTGCAAATCCATAGAAGTGGGCATCAGGGGCTGCAAAGGTGCCTCAAGTACCGGCAGACTGGCGACTAGCTTAACGGAAGCGTCGACGGCAGTTTTGGACCTATGTGGTCTGTCTCTGTCTTTATATTTATGTTTTTTCAGATCATCGGTAGTCAGATGGCTTATCGAAGCCATTTCGGAATACGGAGAATGAGAGCGAAAGAATTTAGCGACAAAGATAGCCCGACAACAAATGGTTCGGGCGTTTAACAAGGCACAAAACCAACAGCGAGGGACGTCGTGGTCTGGGCCTAAACAGGACGCAGTAAGAATGACAATCTCTATGAGGTATTTGCTTTCCACAGGTAAGACAGTTGTTAATTTTTTCTGACATCGGTTAGTGCAAGAAAAAAGGATCCCCAATGGGGTACTTAGCTTTAGAAGACTTCAAGATTATAAACTTGAAAATTAAAATTTCAGGTTGCGGCTGACCGGCACTTGTGAACTGCTTTTGCTTCGGGCTCCTCCTCGGCAAGAAAGACGGATATAACGTCATCGACTGCCTGTTTTATACCCCTGACGACCTGACGTCATGGAAGAAGCGATGGCATCCAATGCAGAAATACTAAGACTCTGGTATTCGGGCTGACTGAGGGCTACCTGCAGGCAGATAATCCAAGTGTGATGACTGCAACAGTGAAACACTAAGAACATCACTCTCATACATACACACACACACACACACACACACACACACACACACACACACACACACACACACACACACACACACACATATCCCAAGCACTCTGGCAACAGTTACTCAGAGAAAAAAGCTGCTGCTGACTGAGATAGTTGAATTTAAGGGAGTTTATAAGGGGAAGGAGTTGTATTCCACTACAGTATCATCAGGAGCATTTAAAGGGAGAGAATTGAGTTACTAAATAAAATGTTAAGCAGCTGAACATCGCAGCACTTCAAGGAAGCACAATTACCCCACTGCAGAAGGCAGATCACTCTGGGGGCTACATCCATGGGCTATGCACCCTGACTCTTGCAAAACAGAAAAGCCTCAGAACAAGCACTTTGGCAACAGATGTTCTAATAAAATAAGCTGCCTCCAGATGTGGATGAACTTGATGGATTTATGGAGGGCATGGGGGGCACTATACTAATAAGGCATCACCAAGTAAATAAAGGAAAAGAATGATATTACTAAAATAAAATACTGAACTGAACACTGCCCCTTCTAGTAATGCTGGTAGAAACAACTGTCTCACTGCAGCAGTACAATCGCTTCTGCAGCTATGACCACCATCTTAGCACCCTGGCTCCTATAAAAAAAAAGAAAATACAGAACAAGCTGTTTGATAGTAGATGTTTTAATAAAATGAGTCTTTCACTGCCATGATTTAATTTAAAGGAGCTGCAAAGAGTACACGTTCTGCACCACTAAAGCCCCCAGAAGGGAAATTTAAAAGGAAAGAGTGGAGTTACAAAAATAAAATGCTAAACGGCTGAACACCCCTCAGCACTTCTGGTAGGAATAATTACCTCACTGCAGAAGCCAGGTCACTTATCTAGCTGAACTAATTGGCTGTGCTGCCTGGCTCTTATAAAACAAAAGTGTCATAGAACAAGCACTGTGGCAGATATTTCTCATATTAGTCCAAAATGACTCCAAACTGCTGAACTTTAGTTTTACTTCACCTCGGCAGCATTTGCTTCTTATGCCCACTGTTTACTGGGATAGCCTTCAGCTTCTCAGTAGTCCTGAACTGAAGTGGGGGGGGGGGCAAGATGCCAGTCTGACAGCAGCAGAAATCTATAGCTCTGCTTAGATTTTAATGTCCCAACAGATTTTTTTAAAAAAATTAAAGTATATTTCTTAACTAAAAGTTAGATTAACATAGACTCTATTATTTTCTAAAAATTAATACATAGTCAAGAGACTTTTTTAATTATTCCTGTTAAGAAGTTTTCTACTGGAGATCTCAAGATGAGCAACTCGAAGAACCCACACCAGGAGAGTGCAGTGAAGAAAGAATTACATCTTATAATAACAAACATCCAAGAACTGTCACTAAAATTTGACACATTTGAAAACAAAATGGATATTATCAAACAAGAATGCAGTAAACAACTGAAACTTCTAAACGGAGTAGTAAAAAAAAAAAAAAAAAAAAATCTGAACAGATTCTTGCCTTAGAGGAAACAGTAACTGACCTAGATACTAGAGTGACACAAAATGATCAAAATTAATTTCTTCTGAAACAAAACACCAGGCTGATTGAGAAACTGGAAGACACTGAAAGTAGATAGAGGAGGAATAACATAAGAATATATGGAATTCCTGAGAAAGAAGTGGTTTCCATCAGCACTAAACATGCCTGAATCCCTCTCTTTTGGAATTGACAGGGCTCATCGGTCCCTGGCAAATCCAGCTTCATCTCAGACTTCATCTTACCCCAGGTCTATAATAGTTAGATTTCTTTCCTCGCAAGACATAGACTTAGTGCTGAAATCAGCTTGGACTAATTCCCCTATCAAGATGGGTGAAAAAGTTATTTGTTTTGACAATGACTACACCTCTACAGTCATATCCAGAAGAAATGAGTGTGTTCCAAAGTCCTTGAAAAAAGCCAATATTAAAGCTCAAATTCTTTTTCTTTCAAGAATAAAAATCACCTTGCCAGAAGGAGTGAAGATCTTTGATTCCCTACAAGAAGCAGTAGAATTTATCCAAAAGAAGAAAATACTGTCAGACATAGAATAAATGGAATGGTCATCCCAGAGTCTGAAGAGACAGTCAACAAAAAATGGATGGTCTGTGAAGGAAGGAGCAAACAAAACTAAGAAACTAAAAGACAAATGAATAAATTATTTCCGATTTTAAATGCTTTGTTTTATGAATCATAATATATTTGATTCTGGAAAGTCTGTATGCTGTAAGGTAATGTGAATCATTTTTATTATTAACTTTCTCCTTTCCTTTCTATATCTTCTACTTCTAATTACATATAGTACTAAGCATTTAAATAGCATTCTCTCCCTTTTTCTCTCTCTTCTTTCTACTCTTTTTTTTTTTTTTACCAATGTTCCTTTTCGCCATTATAAGTACTTTACATACTTTTCCCTTTTAAATAACTACAAATGATGTATGTCTTCTAATTCTTCAGTAATAGTATAATTTGACTTAATACCAAAGAGCATTTTTTCTAGTGGGTCAGTAGTGGGGTAACAAGGTGTTTTTGATTAGTGTTTCTAACTAGATGTTTTAGATTTTTTGTTTAGATACATTTAAACATTAATACAGTACATTAATGGTGTTTTATAGATAACTAAATATAATATAATATATTTATACTAGGTCCCCTTTTTTAACTGGTGGGTAAATGATTGAAATGTTATATGATTTCTGATTTGAGGCAGCTGTTACTTCTAAATAGTTTTTTTTTTTATTTAAAAGGGTTATTTTTTCATGATGTTGAAGTTTTGCTGTTCTCATTGTGGAGATTCATGACATGTACTGACAAGGCAGCTTGAGCGTTTTTTTTTTTTTTTTGCTTTCTGTAAACTAAAAGTTTTAAGATCTGAATGTCCTGCCAAAAATGCTTTTTTTCCCCACTAGAGACAACTTCTGTTGTGCATGAGCCTATTTAGATACTTTTTAACAAGCTTATGAAGCTGCAGCTTGAGGAAACAACAGTGATGACATCATTTGACCTTTTAAACTTGCTAAATGGTTGTACTTAGAATTCTTTTCTGTTGAAATTCTGTTATCCTTCACTTGATACTTTAAATGGTAAACAATTAGTTCTGATAAAAGTGTTTAACTCCTTTGAAAATGCCTATGTTCTCTTATAGATGCATACATTATGCAGATTTAATGACACTTATTATTAACTAAATGACATTAAGTGAACTAGGAGCTGTATTAGAAAACTCATTATGCATATTAACACCAGACTTGTTATACAACTAAACCTTTAGTAACTAAGCAGAGGGTTGTGAGGCCCTCCTTTTTTGTCTCTCTCTCCCCCTTCCTAATGAAAGACGTCAACATAGATATTGTTAATACATATGAGTAATATGTGTACAATTGCAAAATATAATAGTTATGTTGTAATAAGTGTTATATATACATTCAACAGATCCTTACATTAAAAATATTAAATGACTGATAAAATGGTTAAATCTGTTTCTTGGAAATATTGACAATCTTCTTAACCTTCAGCTTCTAATGTTTATACATACTTTGATCTGATGTGTATTTCTGGCACATCTAAGTATTAAAGGTGCTATTATATGTGACATTCACATAGCTTCAGATATATTGGACACTCAATCCAATGTATATTTCATGGATTCAGATTTCTTTAGTTGCTTTCATAACGCTTTTCTTTTTAGTTTTTATACTATATTCTAAGCAGAGATGGATAATTTGTGCCTTTTAATATTGGAGAGGTGGTAAATGGATGGTTTAGTTCAGTTTGTAACTAAATCAGAAACTTTATGTTTCATGTATGTGTTTGTAAATAGTTTTGGGTTTTTGAAAGTAGTGCTTAATACATGTTATGCATCCATTATAAGTTTTCAGTAGATTTCAAGTCAACACGGAAGAAAGGTCTTTCAGTTAGTAATAACATGCACATTATAGTCAATGGTTTATAAATGTTTATTAAATATTAATGGTTTGAATAATAATGTCAAAAAATAGCTGGTTTGCTTAAAAAATATCAAAATGCATAAAGCCCAGATCATCTTTTTACAGAAAACTCATCTATTAAAAAAAAGAAGATCTACAAAGATACTCATTCAATGGCTATACCATTCTGGCCGATTCATGTTTTAAGACTAAGAGAAGGGGACACTCTTATTCTATGGAAAATATTTATACTATGCCAAGAATTATAGATACAATTTCAGATAAAGATGGGATGCTAAGCATGGTTATTTTGGAAATCAATAGGAAGTATTATACTTTAATACATACTGGATACCAGGACAGAGTACTAAATATGTCTGGATCAGATTACTTTAAATGCAAAAGGGGAAATTATAGCAATAGGTGATTTTTAACTGTCTATTATCAGGCAATGATACTTCTAAAAATGGTAAAATAAAACTAACATCTCAAGCCAAGAAGTTAAATGACTTTACAAACCAGATGAACCTTAAAGATATACATGGTCTAAGAGAACATTATTCCTTATTCTATACTCACTATTCAGATTGGTTTGGTACACAAACATTGATAAGGTCTTTGTATCAAATAATATATACTCTAAAATAAGTGATGTATCTATAATGACTTGTCCGCTTTCAGACCATAATGCTATAAACTTTACATTAACTACACATATAGATGATTTAAGATTTCTACAGAGAATTCCTGCCTACATAACTAAGTTAAAAGACTTCATTCCTTTCATTATCCATTCCCTAGACATGTTTATAGAAACAAATGATAATGATGAAGTGACTGATACTATACTATGGGACACCTTTAAAGTTATAATCTTAGAATAAAATCTTAGTACCTTAAAAAAGGAGAGAGTGGGACAAAAAAATTTTAGACTTACAAAAAGAAATAGACCAGATAAAAATGGATGCAAAACCAAATAAAGTAGCACACAACGAAATTACTAAGTTAAATCAAAAATACGTAGAAGTTCTGAATCATAAGGTAGCTATAAACCTGGAAAAATTGAAATTACAATTTTATGTTGTAAATCCCAAATATCTACATAAAATAGCGACAAGATCCAAAAAATACCCAATTAAAATCTTATTGAGATTAAATATAAAAGTGATGGTTCAGTTAAGAATACATCTAACTTAATGGGCATATTAAAAGTGTTCAAAAACTACTATAAATATATAAATAACAACACACCACTTTTGGAGACAGATAATACAATAAATAATTTTATTCAAGAAAATATAACTACTCAGGTGTCAATGCAACAAAATAACATATTAAATAAACAAACACTAACAGAAGTGAAAGAGCGAATAAAAAATTTAAAAGATACTAAAGCTCCAGGACTGGATGGAATAATTCCTGAACTATATAAGATTTTTCCTGAATATATAATAAAGAAAATGAGGAGTGCTTTTACTATGGTTAAGCAAAAATGTACAACACCCCTACTGTGGAAATATGCAATTATCTCCCCCATATTAAAACAAGGTAAAAAACCCAAATCTTGTGATTCATATAGGCCAATTGTGAACACAGACTATAAAATTTTCATTACAATATTAGCTAATAGGATAAAGAAAATATTACCTAATCTAATACATAATGATCAGAGAGGGTTCATTCTTCATAGAAAAGTGCAAAATAACATTATTAAATTACTATAATCAATAGACATACCATGCAGATACAAAAACATCTATCAGCCTAGACATAGAAAGGAAAAGTGCAAAATAACATTATTAAATTACTATCATTACTAGACATACCATGCAAATACAAAAAACAACTAACTTATCAGCCTAGACATAGAAAAGGCTTTTGATTCTATTAGTTGGTCTTATCTACAAAGACTTATGATTGGTAAACCAATCAACCTATTTATGAAAATTTATAGTGGGACACAAGCTTGTGTGAAAATCAGATCATGTCTATCCTCACCACTAGAAATCCTTAAAGGAACTAGACAAGGTTGTCCTTTGTCACCATTATTGTTTGCTCTTTCAATGGAATCTTTTGCTACATATATCAGAAACAAGCAAAATATAAAAAGGCTTTCAAATTAATATGGACCATTATCCTAAGATAGTTATTTGTTGATATGTTGTTAACATTCAGTGATATTAATGGTTCTTTGCATGATGCTATAAATACCTTAAGCAAGTTTAAAAGAATTTCAGGGCTTAAATTTAATCATAATAAATCCAAAACATTACTAATTAACAAAAAGATCAACAAAAACCATATAGCCTGTTTAATTGGGAGAATGATGTATTAGAATATTTGGGTGTCAGTATAAAGACTACATGGAAAGAGTCTGTTAAACTAAACTACAATAATTTAATAACCACCATTAGTGAAGTAATCAAAAGATGGAATAAAATGTTCTTCACAATGGAGGATAGGCTCTCTTTTAATTAAAATGATAATTTTACCCTAAATTTTGTTTTATATACAGTCATTGAGAGTCCTCCAAAAAAAATTAAAAAATTAGATTCCATGCTACTTAAATTCTTATGGTTCCCCTTAAAACTTAGGATTGCATATAAATAGCACATTAGAGCTTGGAACAGTAATGGGATAGCAGTCCCTAGCTTAGATCTTCATTCCAAATCAGTTATAATTAATGTAATATTACATTGGATCACACCTATCTATATATCTGGCTAGAAAACAATACATGAGAGTCATAACTGATGTCAGAACTATAGAACATCAATTTAAAGAACAATATGGAATAAGTACAGTTCATTGGCTTTTATGTGAATTTTGTTTATTTAATAAGAAGTTTGATCATTTTTCTTGTGGCATTAATCAGATATTTAATAACTTTAAAAATATAATTGCAATTACAACATTAAACAGTTTTTATTTTTTATATTCCCTATAGCATACTCCCCTGGTTGCCTATATTCTTTCAACATCAATGCGATGCAAAAATTAAAGGAAAATAACTTGATATTCTGGCATCAGTTTATTGAAAATAAGAGTATTAAACCACTAAACTCTCTTTTATGTAGTTTTGATAATAGTCAAGACAGTTGGTCGTTTATACACTCATTACGGCAGTTTATAGAAAACAAAATGTGAGTATCAATCAACCTAGAGACTGAATCTATACCTAGTTTGATTCAGCTTTTTATTAGGTGTCTTGAAAAGACAGATAATCAAAACTTAAATATCTCGCCCATCTATAAGATACTAAGAGAAAACACACTAAAGTTTGACTCAGATTTTTGGAATTACTATGTAAAGATTAATGGAGAACACATATCTGATGAATCCAAACGATTATTGAATTCTACATATCGTACATCTTCTTCATTATATTGGAGATTGTATACATGGAAATTTATGAATAGGAGTTTCTATACTCCACATAAAATAAATCTTATACTCAAAAACAGTGAAAGTAAATGCTGGAAATGTGATGAATTACTAGAGGCCAACTGGGTTCACATGTTCATTGAATGCAGAAATGTTGTTCAATACTGGAAAGACTTCAGATATTTTGTAAATGCTTTATGGGCTGTCATATTTCTAACTCACTAATCCTATTCAGTGTTCCTATACCTAATGTAATACCCAAATCTCAGATTTAGTTACTCTGGTCAATTCTTGCAATTGCCAGAAAAGTTATTACTTTGGAAAAGTAAACAAGATTTGAGGTTTAAAGATTTTATTAATTTAGCAAACGTTGTTTGTTATAGAACTCATAACATTATTCATAAAAATTAGCATGGTGAAAACTGGGGAAACCATTTGAACAAATACTGATAATGTCTCATGAATAAAATGACTGCTTATCATGGATGAATGTAAATAGTTTGTTATTGTTTTATTGTATTTGTTATATGTACATTTGCATATGTTTATAATGAAAACAAAATAAAATGTTATTTTTCTGAACTGAAGTGGGCATCACAGAATGAAGGAATCATTTATTGAAAGAATGTAGCCAGATGCTAACTATGTAAGGCACAGTGTACAAATAAATTTTAAGGGGCAGTATTTTGACTAACCTCAATAGACTATGTACCACTCTTCAAATGCATAAACTGAAAAATAAATAGATTTGAACCAAGAAGAAAGTGTGTCAACAGTGTTTGGTTGTGATTTTACTGTCTATCTAGTTAAGAGTTGTAATTTAGGAATATTAGTATAGAACATGCCACAGGGGAAAATCAGTTTTTTTTATTTAAGAAAATAAACATATGATAGCTTGATATATACATATAACATTTGTGGTCACTCTCCCGTTAACATCCACCCAATCTGTATGATGTGTGTATTTATTTATTTAAGTAATCTTAAAATCATTCAGAAAAATTGTATTCTACTGAAATAAAAAAAATCATTACATACTATACAAGTCATTTCTACTCATCTCGCATACCAGAATACTTTTTTTCTTAAATATACATTTATGCATAATTGAAGATGGGAGTGATATTAACGATCATTACTAAATATTGATTAAATGCTGCAGTAATTTAAAGATTACATTTGGAAAAGAAAAGAAATAAGACTGTGTGTGTAGAAGCTGTTCTTATGAAAATGTACAAGCAAAAACTGGAGTGTTAAAAGTTACTTACAGTTACTATATCCTGACAATTCCCAGTAGGGTCAGAATCAAACCATGTACCTTGTGTCTATGAGATTAAGACTGTAGAATAACATATGTGGTGTACCTTTAAGAAGCATTTCTAAGACCTGAAAGTGCATATATAAATAACAGGCACGTGCTAGCTTCAGTGCCATTTTGTGAGTACAGCCAGAGTGTGAACATCTATGCATGACACAAATAGCTTATATTTATGTTTATGTTTGTATACAATAAAGTTGCTTGAACAGAATCCACAATGTTAATCAACTTCATCCTGACTAGATGAGTGACATGGTGTCAGAAGTGGGATTCCAGAGACTGCTTTTCAGAGCCATGAGATGCAGAGTTTACAGTGAAGGCAATCTAGGTGAACCAAATGCAAAAAAGGGCCAGAGACTAACTAAAGGTAATGAAAACTTGCACAAACTATTTATTTTATAAAAAAAAAATTAAAAAAAGCATTTCAAGGGCACAAAATGTATTACTAAGCAAACAAATAGCATGAAAACATTTAAGCAAATGAGAAGCATAAAAAAAGTTTATTAAACAAAACATTTGAAATTAAGATATTTGATAAAATGAGCATCAGAAAAGCACATAAAGGGTTCATTACCTCAAAATTGAAAACGAACATGTTTAGAGTTACAACAAGTGCAAGAAAATATAATGGGCATGAAAAGAGATTAAATGAGCAAAACGAACATAACAAAAGGCAAAAAGGGCACACTGAGTATAAATAAAGCAAGGTGACTGCATGCTTTTTGGAGAATTACTGTGTTTTTCATTGGAGTTCTGAATAGGATAACTAGAGTTATTTGAAGTATCTGAAAGTGTGGAAAAGTGCTTACAGTGTGTGTGCTTATTGCTGTGCATTTATTCCAAAGAGTTTGTTTTGTGCAAAGTGCCACTATTTCGTAAAGTGTAGTCAAATATAGCCATTCTGAAAAGTTTCTTGTGTTGGGTGTCTATTTGCAGAGTGCCGCCATTACGAAGTGTTTCTTGCACTATACAGAGTAGTAAAGTATCACCATTTTGAGGAAATTTCAGTGTTTTGTGGACTGTTTATTCACATAGTGCAGTTATTTGAAATGATTCTTAAAATAAGTGACTTTTACAGTAAGGTGATTTCAAGAGTATTACAGTGCCCGGCAAACATTTCGCAAAGTTCAGTTATACAGAGGCTTGCATTGGGTGTAGTTACAAGTACTGGCATAAATTTCAGGCACATGTACATGTGTGCATGTTCGTGCATACTGGCAAAAGTTTTCACTGAGATGTATCAATATGGCAGAAGGTTTTTGTAAACCGCTACCACTTGTATTTGATCAGAATATTGCAGAGAACTGGAGAATATTTGAGCAAGAGTATGATATATTCACACACACAGCTTATTCTGATAAATATGCATGCACCAGGGTATTCATTTTGCTAAATTTAGCAGGGTCAGAGGCCACAGAAAGAGAATGTTCATTTGTATATGCACCATCAGTGTATGAAGGTGAAAAACTGTCATATTATTGTACAGGCTGAATCAAGAGAAGACCCAGAGTGTTTGAAGCACAAATTTTGAGAAATGTGTAACCCCCCAGACCAATGTTACATTGAGAGGCATTTGTTTTATACAAGAGATCAAAAGCAAGGAGAAACTTTTGCAGCATATACTACTGACCTGAGAAAGAATGCTAAAACATGTAAGCTTGGTGACTTAAAAGATTAGTCAATAAAGGACAGACTTGTGTGTGGTATTAATACTGCTGCGAGAAAGATTTTGTTTTGTGACAGTGATTTAACGCTGAGCAAAGCTATTGAGATTTGTCAAATTTATGAAGTTACAGAAAGGCACACAAATATGCCTGCAAGTGATAAGAACATGGTATCGGCAGGCTGCAGAGTAAATGCAGACATCATGCAACATGTGGCAGGCAGAAACAGGTTAAGCATGTGGCAGCTGTAGCCCCTATAGGTGTGTCAAGGAAAATCTACAATCTTCCAGCAAAGCCTAAGACTAGTTCAGTTAAAGGAGCATGCTCAGTGCCGTACAAGGGTGAATCAGCAAAACCCAAGTCAAGCTTTATTGTTAACTGTTGTAATTGTGCTGCCAACCATGAGTCTAAAAGAGAAAACTGCTTAGCATTTGGTCAGCAATGCCATAAATGTAAGAAATGGAACCATTTCCAAAATTAAGTAAATCAAGTAAGCATCATACTGTTACAAAGAAGGGTCATTCAAAAAAGCAAACTGATCAAGCTGAACTGCAACAGTCTGCTTTCTATGTAGATGGTGTATCAGTGATCGGGTGTAAAGGCTGATGCAGCAGATTTATTGGCAAAGAATGAAGTGTTTTATATTGTCCAGATATGGTAAATTTACCGAGCTCAAAGTACACACTGGTTCAAAGTGTAATCTTAGGTCAGCAGACACATTTGCTAAGGTGAGAGAAGGTGAACTAATTGTGACCCGTTGTGCAAAACCTGTTGCTTATGGAGGTGAAGAAATTCAAACTGAAAGCTCAGTAGTGCTTACGTGTTATGTGGCCAAGAACAGCTTATTATTCTATGTAGTTGAAAGACCTGTGCAGTCATTATTGGGTCTCAGAGACAGTGAGAATGAATCTGCTTTTACCAAAGAAGTTAATCAAATAAACAGTTGCAGCTTCATCAACACTACTTATGCTGATGTTTTCAATGACAAGTTGGGCAAACTTCCAGTTGTGTATTCTATGAAGTTAGACCCATAGAGCATTCCAGTAGTCAGACCTGCAAGAAAATTTCCAATAGCTATGCAGCATAAAGTCAAAGCTCAGCTGGACAAAATGGTGCAGCAAGGTGTAATTTGTCCAGTTGCAGAACTTACCAAATGGTTGTCTATGGTAGCAGCTCACAAAAAAGACTCAGACAAAATCAGAACATGCACTGACCCAAGAGATTTGAACAAAGCTTTGAAAAGACCTCATCATCCCATGCGTACAGTTGAAAAAGTCGCAGCTCTAATACCAAATGCCACTGTTTTTTCTGTCTTAGATGCAAAGAGTTCATTTTGGCAAGTGATGCTTGATTGCAAATCACTAACTACATTCAGTACCGCATTTGGAAGATATAGATTTCTTAGGATGCCATTTGGAATAAATTCTGCAAGTGAAGCCTTTCAGCGTGCAATGGAGCAAATTTTTTCAAGTTATCCTTGTGCCATAATAGTAGATGATTTGTTAGTCAGAGGCAATGATGAAGCAGAGTATGACAGAAATTTTATGAGAGTTCTAGACAGAGCATGTGAAGTGAACTTAATGCTTAACCCCCTAAGTGCAAATTCAGACTACCAGTTTATATACATGTTTATGTTTGTATACAATAAAGCTGCTTGAACAGAACCCACGTTAGTCTACTTCATCTTGACTAGACGAGCGACATGACTAACCAATATGCCAAACCCACCCCCAGTTGGTGGTTTCCTTGTACTACTGCACCATATGATGAATAGGCATCCTAAGCTGGCAGTACATCAACTGACGTCCATTTCATTTACTTTCCATCAAAATATTGTAACTTTTATATGCTATTAAAAAGTGAAAGCTTGTGCCAGAAGTGGTCAGAAATAAAGCAGAATATGTAGTTTATTAATTTGAGGCTTGCTACAACTTCCAGAAAGTTAATCTATCTTCAAGGCAGCTTGCCTGAAACTGGCAATTATGGTTAGATTTATCCCTGATGGAAAAAAGAAATGAAAAGCCTGATAACATGTAAATGTGCCAAATTTCTGCATGCTGCAGGGGAGAAGTGATTAAAGCATTTAATGCTTTGAGGGGGAAAGGTATATCTGTGATGAGACATTTTTTTAATTTATTACACATGGAAAAAAAATATATGCTTTTTACCTACCATTTACTTTGCACAAGTTGCCATGGAAAATACGGAGGTTTCTGTTTCTTAGTTAAAGAACCAAATCAAGCGGTTTTTTTTTTTCGACTATACTACTTAGCAACAGCTCCTCGTGGTCCTGCAGGAGTGGTGCTAGCAGCAGAGAACTGAAAAAGTGAATACTTTCCAGATTTAAGTATATTTTTTGCTGCTTCTACCTGTGCGACCTTCTTTTCTTGCTGCAAACGAAGTTTAAACTGCTATTTTATCTGTATTGAGTATTTTTATTACCTGCACTTAAGTTAAAGTTTTGTTTGTTTAATTTTACTGTTAAGGCTGCCCACTAAAGTGCGCTAGCCTGTGCATTTAATATACTGCTGTTTCCCTGCATTTTTCTGTAGTTTTCTTACAAAAAAAAAAAAAAAAAAAAAAAAGTTTTCCCACCTTTCCTTGACTAGAATAGACCAGTATACAGGCTCTGCTGTATTCTGGTCTTTGGGATAGTTCCTGTGTTGCCCATTGCCTTACTTGGATAGAAGGAAATTTCTTTGCTAACCAGTGGGAGTGGGGAGCCTTGAGCAGCCTATCTGTCCCTGAAGGAGTGACCTCAGCACAAGATCTAGTAGTAATTGGTTGTTTTGGACCATTTCTAGCTCTTTTGAAGTTCCCTGTATAAAAATCCGCGTTTGCGTGGCTTTGCGTGATAGTGCGCATAGCGCAGCGCCGGTTAGACAAGTTTAAACTATTTCTGGCTCCGCAAAGTCTGCTCTTCAGTTTTTCCCTTAAAACTGCTCTACCTTCAATAAAATCAGTCTATTCTCTATCTAAAAAGCCCAGCACTTGATCCTAAAGCATTTTTACACAGGTAAAGCACTCGAACAAAAGAAAGCACTACATCCACGTACAATCCCATTGAGTTCCCATTAGGTCTTTTCTGACTCAGTACTCAGCAATCCCTTACACTATTCTAGCATGTCGAGAGGTCAATTACTGGCGTCCTCTCCAGTTCAGCTGGTGAATCTGGGAATCTTGAGGCAATGTTACAACTGCCTCATGTACACAGACAACCCTCTCCTCCTCCCAACAAATACAAATATATGTGAGAGATGCAACTATATAGCCAAACTGGAGGCTGAGCTCTCTCGACTCAGTACTGGCAAGACCAGTCAGGAGGAGAAGGTAACCACACACACCACAAACCCAGTCTCACATAGACCAAACACAACTGCAAACCAAACGCATAAACCCACAAAGACATACTCGGAGGCTCTAATTAAAAATCTTCCAAAACAACAGAGGCCTCCAAAGCAGACATCCAAGAAACCTCTACCTCAAAACATCGCACATGCAACACATATTTCTCAAAGTCAGTGTGCCAAACAGTCACAGCCCTTAAGGCCAAACAACATGCCTGATACACTTGTAATAGGTGACTCTATAGTCAGACACACTGACGTCCCGCTCACCAGACTGAACAAGGAAAAGGTTACAGTAAGCTGCCTCTCGGGCGCTAGAATCCGCCACATAACACAAGCACTCAGGTCACTCCAAAGCAAGTACAAATATGACTCCGTCATTGTCCATGCCGGCGTGAATGACCTGAGACGTACCTCCCTGGACTACATGAAGAAAGACATAGAGGAGCTCTCTGATTATGTAGCCCAAGCTGGTATGACCCTGACCAGCATCTTACCCTCACCAAGAATGATGCCACAGTACAAAGACAAAGTGATCAGCTTTAATAATTGGCTCAATTACTGGTATCATTCTAGGGGCATCCAAAGTCTGTCTGCTTGGGATGACATGCTTGATAAGCCACGCTGCTTCGCAAGGGACGGCTTGCACCTGTCACCCCTAGGCTTCCGGATATTGGCAAAGGCTCTCGTCACCCCCATAGTGCCTTTTTTAGGCAAGGCTCAAAAGACAAACCCACCTCCCTAGAAAACACAAGTGGAAAAAAACTAAGGGTAATGCTGCTCAACGCCAGAAGTCTAAACCTCAAGATGCAGGCTCTCGAAGCAACTCGGCAACGCACGAAACATCGGAGACCATCCATGTGCAACTAACCCATACCTCTCAAGTGTACTTCATTATGAGGAATGTACCTCATTTGGGGTCTTAAAAAGTTAATGTTCCTCGAAATTCCCCAATGTTCCACATTGAAAGAGTCTGTCACACATTCAGTGTTAGGAATTTTTTTAAATTGAAATTAATCACATTAATTCATTAAAGGATCTTCTTTAGAAGTAAAACCAGCATATTTTAACCATCCTATGACCTTCCTAGTTGACGTTGTTAGTAAGCCATTAGTATGTGTTCCACATTTTGCCCAGTTGTTCCACATTATGAAGGTGAGTGTTCCTCATTTTGGCGATGGAAGGTTGAGAGCTATGAACTAACCGTAGGCAAAACTGCCCTACAGTTTGTAGCATGCTACAGACCACCCTCTCAAACTCAGGAACCCCACTCAACCTTCCTGAAGACACTGGAGAGTATGAATGTCTCTCCAAATACCATCATATTGGGAGATTTCAACTACCCAAACAGACTGGGAGCATTACTCAAGCCCCAACACCCTAGCCCAAAGGTTCCTAGAATTCATAAACTCAAATGTGATGGAACAACTAGTCACCACTCCCACAAGAGGAGAAAATATACTAGATCTGATCATCACAAACATGGGGACACAATGCTCCACACCTGAAGTATACCCCTCACTGGTGAGATCAGACCATAAACTAATCTCACTGGAAATCCACATCCCGCCTCCACCCCCAGCACAAAAGACCACAGTGAGGAACTTCTCAAAAGCTGACTTCACACTTCTTAAGACTGAAGTGGTATCCTTCAAGGCCCCTGGGCCAGTGGAAACCACAGCCCACACTGCTGAGTCCTTTATAAACGCCTTCTATGGACACCTTCAAGAATGCATGGATCATGCAATCCCAAATAAAACCAAGACCCTTTCCCCCAAAGGCAGGCGTCCTGTCTGGTGGACCCCAGCCATAAACAAACTTTACAACAGGAGGAGGAAGCTACTACAGGACAGAGCAAAATCCCAAAAAGGGAAGGCATCTCTGATCAGTACTAGCAAAAAACTACGATCACTCATAAAATCATCCAAGGCCAACTTTGAGAGAAAAATCGCAAAAGACACCAAAGATAATCACAAGGCCTTCTTTAGTTATGTTAGAAACCTGGGTGGAAACTCCCAGATATGCTCAGAGTTAGTTCAAAATGACAAAAAATACACTGAACCCACAGATATTGCCAACATACTGGCAGACAGGTTCAGTGCAAATTTCTCCCCCCCCAAAAGGAAAAATATCTATCCCAGCTGAATGTAGCCTCCCTGACATCTCAGATGTCCAGGTGAGAGCCGCCCTCTCCAAAGCTAAACACAGCATCAATGGGACCAGACGGTGTCCCGGGTTGCATGCTACATGAACTCCAAGAGGAACTAAACTCGCACATAAGGCTGCTGTTTAATCTTAGCCTTACTACAGGATATGTACCCAAAGAATGGCGTACAGCAACAGTGGTTCCACTCCACAAAGGAGGTGCCTCTACGGACCCTGGAAATTACCGCCCCATAAGCTTGACGAGCCTAGTCTACAAAGCTATGGAGAGGATCATTATGGAACTCATAAACAAAGACATTGGGGACCTGCAGACACTTGATCCTACCCAATTCGGCTTTAAGGGCAGATCCTGCCTCTTGAACCTGGTCGACTTTTTTGAAACAGTCACCAAGGCCATTGATGAGGGTATGGCAGTTCACACAGCCTACCTTGCCCTTGCAAAAGCCTTCGACACAATACCCCACTCGGGCATCATAGACAAGCTCGCCAGCTTAAATGTAAACCCATATGTCATAAGATGGGTTGCAAACTGGCTGAAGGACAGAACCCACAAGGTCAGAATTTCTGGAGCCATGTCAGACTCTAAGCCAGTCACAAGTGGTGTCCCACAGGGCTTGGTCCTGGGACCCCTCTTGTTCGGCATTTATTTCTCAGAAGTACAAGCAAACATAGGAGGATTGTGGCTGACAAAGTTTGCAGATGACTGCAAGCTGGGCGCCATAATCGATACTCCAGCGGACACTAGCATCCTTCAGAAAGGCCTCACAGAAACGGATAACTGGTGCCAGAGCCATGGCCTTAAACTGAACGCCAAAAAATGTATAGTTATACCCTTTGGGAAAAACAAAGTACCCACAAATACCACATAGGTGATAATCCATTAATTACGGAAGAAGTAATCAGGGACCTAGGGACCCAAGTTGACAGTGACCTCTCATTTGACACCCACATTGCCAAGGTGGTTAGGAAGACCTTCTATATTGCCCACCTTATGAAAGAATTCACATCTAGATCAAGAGAGGTCATTGTGCCCCTGTACTCTTCCCTTATCAGGCCCATGATTGAGTACAATGCCCCATTTGGTATGTACCTTACCTGGCACCTGCAGCAGTTAGAAAGACCCCAGAAGTACCTCACCAAGAGGATCAAGGGTCTCAAACATATGTCATATACTGCCAGACTGAAGAAACTCCAGCTCTATTTAGTAGCATACCGCCTACTTAGAGGAGATCTATGCCTGACGTACAAGGCCATGTCCAATCCGGAATTAATGGACATGCTCCACCTAAAAAAATCCAAATCCACCAGAGCCACGAGAGCGAGAGACTTGAACCTCAACACAGAAATAAATAGGACATGCTGGAGGGACAGATTCATAACCCAGAGGCTCCCTACACTCTGGAACAGAATCCCAGTCCATGTTAGGCAGAGCCCCTCACTGACTCTCTTCAAGAGAAATCTTGACGAATGGATGGAAGATCGTAGGTTTACCCCGGGGGTCATCTCCCTGTCACTTCTAGACAGAGGCACAGTAAACTAAACCCTAAACGGGCACAGTATTATCATTCCTGGGGGTGGCAGAAGCCACACACACTCTGGCTAGGCTTATAAATGCCCTAGGGCAGATAGCCTAGTATGAACCTATGAACCTATGATTTCAGTCATTCATTAGTATCAGATATAATTGTCTGTGGTATGCGAGTTATCCAAATGAGAGGCAGATTATAAGCTAAATGTAAAATCAGCAAAATTACATCAAATGTGATGAAACAGCTAATAGAGGAGTTCAAAAATTGAGTACAGTTGTATATGAAAGCAGATCAAGATCTGACAAGAATAGAGTGAAAATGAGCCACAAGAAGTTTGAAAGTATGTTTCTGGTAAGTTCTGCATAAGATATGGATATAAGGAAATGTCCAGCATTGGGCCAATTACATACGCACTGCAGCAAAACAAATAATTTTGCTGAAGTGTGTAAAATGTGGGAAATAACTTTGTAACTGAAAATAATGCACATGGTGGAAAACAACAATGAAAATGATTTATGGCCATAATTAGTATGGAAAGATCACATAGGGTATTCCTAGAGATTTCATGAAGTTTGCAGTATGTGCTTGCTTCAGAAAACAGACTGCACAACTAGATAGCAATTCACAGAACCACGTAACCACATAGCGCTATACAGCAATGAGCTAAAAGGCACAGAAAAGGGGTATGCAAATTATACTTGTTTTCTTGCATGCCATTAAATTTTAATCTAATGAGTACATAATGACATGCAAATGAGGATGAGGAAAGCAAATCATAGATCATAGGCACAAAATGGTGCAAGTGTTTGAATATGAGCATATAGGCAAAGAACACAACAGAAATGATGCTGAAAGCAGCAGCACTGACGTGTGTAAGTTAGTATTTGCTAAGCACAAGTTGCAGTCCCCCAAATGAGTGATGTAGCTGCTTGAGTAGTAGAAAACCACTGGCAGAGGATTACCTCCTATAAACCATGAGAACAGCTGTGCATTAACAGAGCTATTACATGGGCATTTGTTGAAGTGAGGTCCACAGACTGGAACTGAAGGAATGCGTAAAATTCCTATACCCTTGGATACCAAGTGATGTACAGTACCTACTATACTAGCTACAGAACCTTTCAGAGGCAAATTGAGGGCATTTTGGGAGTATCCCATGTGTCAACCTGTAGAATACTAAAGACATTTCTTGATGCATTGCTTTTACATGTGGATGAATACACCTGATTTCCCAAAATAATCAGAAGAGACCGCCACCAAAATGCATCACTTTTGTGATATTGTTTAATACCCCACAGTGTTGGAGCCATAGATTGCATCCGTGTGGCAGCAAAGGCCCTGCCCAGTGTCCATGGACAGCACTACATCAATAGGAAATGCAAGCATTTCATCAACTGAAAGGGGGTGTGTGAAACACAGAGGCTGATGACCCTTTTGTCTGCACAGCACCCTGGCAGTACCCATGATTCCCACATATGGCATGTAAGTAATTTGTATTACTGCTCCCTGCACGGAGACATGCCATAGGGCTACCTAGTAGGTAACAGGCACAATGGTCACCTATATTTCCACAGACACAGCCAAGTACATAACGCTAACTTCCCTGATCAGGCTCCATGCCCCTAATGTGCTGCAGATGACACACATTACCGCTGGAGTCATAGCTGATGATGTCCATACAGAACCCAGAAGACCGGACCAAACACTGATAGATATTCACAGCTTGCTGTATGCTATATAGAAAGAAACACTGTCAGAGAGATCAGACAGCAACCCCAGGACCTGCTGCAACTACCTCAACACTGACCAGCAGTGACATGGATGTTAGTGGACAGTCAGCACTGGCCATACCACATCCGGCTAGATGGCACTGTTCATAATGTATGGCAGCACAGGCAAAGAGGCAACATCTAGTCTACATCTATGGGCCCCGATATGTACACAGAGGTAGTCCAGTATTACGTGGAAGAAAACAATGCATGCAGTGTTATCTAATGGCTGTGCTGGACAGTGCATGGTTAAGTTACACTGTATATCAGACATCTCAATGTGTGAGTGGTGTTGGTCATAGCCATCATTTGTGCAGGTGCTGAGCGATAAATAGAAACATGGCAGTCTGCATTGACATGTGGTGGACGACTGCAGAGACAGGGGTCTTGGGGAATGGTTTTATCTGCGTAAAATATGATCTCTGTGGTATAGATTGGGGGTGTACTACTATGGGAGTAAGCAGTGGGGTGACACAGAAGTGTGGGAGATGCACTGTGGGACCATGCAGCATGGCCATGGAACCTTTTATGCTGTGCAGGTCCAGATGCCCCATGTGACACAGATGTGGTTGAACTAGTGAAACAGGACCTGTATGGTGGTTACATGTGAAATGGCCCTAAGATGTGATCAACCATGTTATTGCTGTGGATATACTGGAACCAAAACCATGGCAGATGCAGGCTGTGTACCTTACAATGGTTATCCTTTGTCTCCATCATGGGTATGCACACAACTACAACCATAGGCAGTACTAGGATGCAAGGTACAGATGGTTGCATTAGCCAACATTCTCATGGACGTGGCCATGGCAGCTGTGTGTCCCACTACAGATCTCACAGGGCCAATTGTAAAATTGTGCTTAGCCTCCACTGTTTCCCAAAGAGCACACACTATGCCAGTCATCTCTATTTTTCATGTCTGTAGCTATAGTTTGTGCCTGGGTTACAGCTCTACACATCTGGTGGTTGAGACCAAGAATGGCACTCATGTCAGTGGCTGGCTGGGCCAGCGGATGACACTTTGTCATACTGCTAGCCCAGCATGCAGTGGATATCTGTATGTTAAATGCAGTATGCTTGTCTCGTTATACTGCTAGCCCCGCATGCAGTGGATATCTGTATGTTAAATGCAGTATGCTGGTCTCCACCTACTGGCCCAGGACTAGCACGGGTCATTTCTTCAGTGAAAGTGGAGACCCTCCCAGATTAGATAGGCAGTATATTACATTGTGCAGTTTGATGGGTATGTCTGGGGCAGTCTATAGTGCCACACTGGCCAATATGTGCATGCCCATCCATGAGTGAGATGTACATTCTCAGCTTGTGTCCTGAGACTATGATTTGATTTTCAAACTGACTTCATCATCAGACATGTCAGCAGACTAATCTCAGTCTGTAGTCCTGGCCCAGCCTGTACAAGTATCATGATTCTGTATGATAATGGTTGCTTCATATGGCCCATGGCCCATGCCCCATTGTATGAATGTTACAAACTGCTACATCCCACAGCTGAGTATGAAACACTTATCTGTGGCAGTGGTTTCCCCAAGTCTTTGTCAAATATAAGTATGAAGGACAGAGGCAGTTGATTAATGCAAGCATAGTGAAGGGTACACTCAGTTGCAGTATGGCTCCTGCAGTCAGGATACATATCTGGCTATTTTCCATCAAAAATATATGGCATCTATTCATTCCCAGAACCTGGGATGATACCTCCAGGTATAAAGCTTGTTCCTTTAGCATCACCATTCAGGGATGCCAGAAATGATTCTTCCCCAATAAATCTGGTACTTAACTAAGGATCACTTCCTCTTGTCACCATTTCCACTGCAATGTTGCATACCTTCTTCGAGGCCTTTCATATCATGTGATTTACATGTTCTGAACAAGGATGTATAGTACAGTTCTCCCACCCACAGCATTGTTTGTACCGAGCTGAACTGACATGGGCTACCAGCTACAACTCTGAGCTGAAATGCCAGACAAATAGAGGCTTCTGAGCTTCCCAAAAAAGTTGCCTGTTTTTTTGCTTACTTGTACTATTTACTGCACTTTTTATTCCCTGCTGCCTACTTTAATACTGTATGTAATACTGTGTACTAAGCTATACTCTTGTACTGCAATTATCTGCCTTACTCTCCCTGTTAAATTTTATTTTGTTTTCACTGTCTGCAAAGCTTTTTTTTGCTATTTTTACTGTTTAAGTACTAGCTGGTACTTCTCACTGTTGCAAAGTAATCTGTTCTGCTTGTTCAGGTTTTCCCACCAAGCAGTGTTAAAATAACTCCCTTATTAGCTCTTTAAAACATTCTTTAGAGTCTCCTTGCTGATTTCTTGCCATTTAAAACATGCCTCACTGCTATTTATCTGCTGTGTTAACATTCTCTAGTGTTTCCTACCAAAACTAGGGTAGCTACTAGCTATAGCATACTCCAGATACAGGTTTGCTGCATCTGGGTCTGTTTGTAGTAGCTGTTTGTTCTGAGCACATTTCCAAGGCAATCTTTGATTGGAAAAGACCTTTCTGCACTCGAATGAGAGAAGTGTGCTGATTGGAACCTGTCTGGTGAAGTATGGTTGATCTAGGGCTTGCAGTAAGCCTTCTCATTGGTCCTTTTGAACCTTTTTAATTTTTGTTCAAGTTTTTAGCTTCTGGTATTTAAGCCCTGCATTTGAGTAGGTTTATGCTCATTTGTACCAAGATGAATTGGGGTGTGCTACCAGCCACAACTCTGAGCCGAGATACCAGACGACTAGAGGTTTCTGAGCTTCCCAAAAAACATAAGTTGCCTTTTTTATTTATACTATTTACTGTACTTTTTATTGTCTGTCACCTACTTTAATGTAGTCTTCTTTCGGCTTTTCCTGGTTAGGGGTCACCACAGCAGAACTCCGGTCCGCTATTGATTGGTAGTTGATTTTTACGTGCAGAGTTACCAGCCCTGATGCACAGCCTTCAACGAAGGTACGCCCATTCACGCATGTCTCCACGCAGAAGACGCTCTCGCTGAGAATCGAACCGGACAGCGTCTTACTGTGAGGCAACAACGCTACCACAGCACCACCACCGCGGGTACTGTCACCTACTTTAATACTGTATTTAAATAATGTGTACTAAACTACACTGTTGTGCTGCCTTACTGTCTGTTAAATTATATTTTATTGCTGTTTTCATCGTTTGCAAAGCTCTTTTTGCTATTTTCACTTAAGTATTTTCTGATATTTCACTGTTGCAAAGGTTCTGCTTGTTCACGTTTTCCTGCTAAGCAGTGTTAAAATAACTGATTTGGTTAGCTGTTTAAAACATTCTTTAGAGTCTCCTTGCTGATTTCCTGTTGTTTAAAACATTTTTAGTGTCTCACTGCTACTTTTCTGCTGTGTTAAACATTCTCTAGTGTTTCCCACCAAAACTAGGGTAGCTAGTAGCTGTAGCATAGTCCAGATACAAGCTTGCTCCATCTGGGTCCGTTTGTAGTGGCTTGTTGTTCATAGAACGTTTTCCAGGCCATCTTTGACTGGAAAGGGCCTTTCTGCACTCCAGTGAGAGGAGTGTGCTGATTGGAACCTGTCTGGTGAAGTGTGGTTAGTCTAGGGCTTGGTGTAAGCATACTCGCTGGTCCTTTTGAGCCTTTTAAGGTTTTTAGCTTCTGGTATTTAAGCCGTGCATTTGAGTAGGTTTCAATTTGTTTGCACACCGCCACACAGTTGTGTGCCATTGCCAGACAGATGAAAAATTCAACAAATTTTCCTTCATATATAGCTGTAGCACATTACTCTAGCTCTCATCCTTAGAACTTTCCAGTCAAAGAAATACTGCTAGTAAGCTGTAACCTATTAAATCACCAGCAGAAAACACCCGGCAGAAATATCCATCCACTGCGCTCCTCCTTGATTGCTCCTGAAAAGCCCCCTTTGTGATAATAGTCTTCAACTTAGGATTAATGACGGCTGGACCACCCTTGTTTCTCCTGACAGCCTTGTTGACTTGGGTTTGTTGAGGCAGTGTAGCAACTGCCTCATGTACACAGACCAGCCTAATAACTCACTCTAGCACAAAATGTGAGAGATGAATCTACACCAAGAATCTTGAATCCATACTCTCTTGCACTTGAAACAGTAACACTGAAGAGGTTGTCAACCTACCCACCACTACTCATGCACGTGGTACCAGTACTCATACACATAGTATGCATCAAACACAAAAATCATCATATGTGGAGGTTCTCTCAAAAAACTTACTGAAACACCACTCAGTTGCTACAAATACAAAACCCATGATTATAGCAAACCTGCTGGCTAACAGGTTCAGTGAAAAGTTCACTGCCCTGTCCCCATCACATATACCCCAAAGCATCCCTAACACCTGTCCCCCGCCTAATATCTCGAAGGAGCAGATCTTAAACACTATCCCAAAGGCCAAAAATACAACCTCTCTGGGACCAGACAACATCCAGGGCTGTGATCTACATGGGTTAAAATAGGAATTAGCATGATCATTGGGCATGCTTTTCAGTCACAGTCCAATCACTGGCTTCATCCCAGCAGAATGGAAAGCAGTTACCATCATTCCTTTGCATAATGGGGGTGCATTCATGGACCCTGGGAACTACAGTCCCATTAGCGTGACCAGCCTCATCTGCAAGGCCATGGAACAAATCATCATGGACCTTATTAACAAATGCATAGGAAATCTCCAAACTCTTGACCCCATCCGCTTTGGCTTTGTCGAGGGGAGATCATGCCTGTTAAACTTGATGGATTTCTTCGCGACAGTCACAAGACTAGGGCAAATCTGTGCATTCGGCCAACCTATACTTAGCCAAGGCCTTTAACACAATCCCCCACTCAGACATCATTGATAAACTCACCCTGCTGGTATCAACTCATGTATTGTCAGGCGGGTTACAAACTGGCTCACTGATAGAACTCGTACAATCAAAATAGGGGACTCCGCCTCCTCCAGCAAACCATTAATCAGAGGTGTTTCACAGGGATCAGTTCTGAGACCCCTAGTGTTCGGAATTTACTTCCGAAGTATAGGCTAAAGCTAAAGGACTGTGGCTGACAAAGTTTGCTGATGACTGCAAACTGGGAGAAATCATTGAAACCCCTAGTAATGTCAACATCCTTCAGGAACGTCTTGCACAGACTAATGACTGATTCCAAAGTCATGGTCTTAAACTAAATGCAAAAAAATGCATCATCATCCCCATCGGCAAGGGTGATGTTCCTGCAAACTACCACATCAATAGCAATACTCTAAGCACACAGTGGTGAGAGATCTGAGCAAACAGGTTGACAGCAACCTTAACTTCGACTACCATGTCTCCACAGTGGTAAGAAGGGCATTTTACATTGCTCATCTCATAAGTAAGGGCACTGCCTCCTGAAAAATGATAACCCCCTGTAGTCTTCCCTCATCAGGCCAATAATACAGTACAATGCTTCCTTTGGTACGTTTCTTTCCAAACACCTGCAGCAATTTGAGAGACCACAAAGGTTCCTTATAAAGAAAATTCAGGGTCTTCAAGATCCATCTTATACGTACATACAGAAATCATTGTCACTTTACTCTGCGTCATACAGACTGGTCAGAGGTGACCTGTGCTTTGCATATAGTGCAATTTCTGACCCAGCTTTAATGGAAATGCTACACATTTGCAAATCAAATTGCAGATGGGCCACTCACTCAAAGGACCTTAACCCGGTATGTGACATCAAACAGAATTTGCTGGAGAGACAGATTGGTCTCACAGAGGTTGCCCCACCTTTGGAACAAACTTCCTATTCATGTTAAACAAAGCCCATCGACTATTGGATGGGTAACTGGAAATTCACCCCAGGGTTCCACCTGTGTCCCTCTTGGACATGGGCAAAAGGTGCTGATTTTAATGTCTTCTTGGACCAGACACCCTTGGGAACATGGGTTGGACTTGGCTAGGGCTTGTAAGGGCCCTGGAACAATTAGCCTAGTAACCTCTTATGATCCTATTTAGCCCTAGAACACAATTACATAAAATAATGAGGAACTGAATTGTATATGGGAAAAATATATGTCACAATCCCTTAAATGCTGCTTTAGCAGAGGATGTAGTAAATACAATTTACAATACTTACAAATTAAATAGCTGGCAGCAGCTTTCAGCAAAGAAGAGGATGTATAGAGTATGGGGAGTAGCAGAGGTGATGCATGTTGCAGGTGGCCGGGTAAATAGCCCACAGCATCTCAATCTGAATTTAAGCAAGAAACAAATGCCATTTTTCTTACAGACTTTGGTATAGAGTAAAACTGTTAAAATAAGAAAAATACATTTCAAGACATTTTGTGAAAGAACTAAAATGATTGCTTGTGTGTTCTCTCAGAAATGTATACAATGTCATTTCCTTTCCATATTATACAAATATTGAAGTTTTTTCTTTTTAATATCTTGAGCAAATTTTTAGACCCAATGTTTTGAGGCTACAATAGCAAACATAGTAACATCAGTTAACGACCAACAGGTGTCACAGAGCTGTAAAGATGAACTGTATACATGGGCTTCAGTTTAAATTTCTTACAGTTAAACATCACATTGTTGTGTCCCATGTGTAGGTAAGGAACAACTATATTTAATATGTGATAAACAATGAGCTAGTACTCCTGTGTACTAACTTTGATGATCTATGGTTTTTAATACAGAATGGCATGAACTTTATTGGACATCCTAGGATACAAACTAGAAAGTGGTATAGAATAATGAAGATAATTCTAAGAAATACATCATCTAGATGTAAAACTGTGTTGGTTCTACATAAAAATATTCTTAGACCACTGTTGGAAAATGGGAATGTCTTTTGCATCTATAATGTGGCAGATATTATTGTGTTGGAAAAGGTTCCAGAACAGTTCACAAAATATTTATAGGTAGTGTAAATCTCTTCTCTCTTGCCCATTTCCATCGGAGTTCCCCAGGGCTCCATTCTAGGTCCACTTCTGTTCACCCTCTTTATAAACGATCTTCAGACTGCTATACCACAAGCTACCTGCATACAATATGCAGATGATTCTACCCTTATCTGCTCCGCACCTTCTTCTACTGAACTGACCTCCTTAACACAAAATACCTTTAACAAAGTAGAAACTTGGTTTTCTAAACGGTTTCTCCTACTAAATGCAAAAAAAAACTAAACTCCTCCTCTTCTCCCCCACCTCCTCCCCCCCTTAAACTTTACCATTTCTTCTAATAATGGCACTATCATCTCGCCTGATCCAACTACTAAACTTCTTGGAATAACCATTGACAATCATCTTTCCTTCGATCAGCACATAAACAACACCATCAAGGTTGTTAACAAAAATTGGATCCCTATATCAGATTAAACCTTTTCTAACCCCAGCAACAAGAACCAAATGTGCTCAAACCCATCTCCTATCTACTCTCCTATATGCTTCTCCCATTTATACCAACCTCAAGAAAAACAATCTTAACAAACTTGAAACTTGCTATAATAACATAGCACGTTGCCACTAGTAACCCCTTTAGGACTCACCACTGTATAAATCTAAAGCAACTTGGCTGGCTCGAATTTCAAAACTACCTAAAAATTCCTCAACTCACTATAGCTCACAACATATTACACCTACCTGACAACACCCCTATACTCTCTCAACTCCTAATCACGTATAATAATCTGAACTCGCTTTCTCCTCTAGTAAACTTATGACTAAATCAATAGAGGCAAACAACACAGCAGGTTGTTCTCTGTTCACTAACACTATAGGTAAATGCTGGAATCTCTTACCTTGTGACATAACTTTGACTACATCCCTGCCTCAATTCAAACAGAAAATTAAACTGTACTACCTAAATCATTGGCTTTGTTCCTGCAGTACACCAGGCTAACCTTTTTCTTTCTCAAACTACATCTCTCCTTCACTCTTCCTATTAGTATCTGTCTTATTTCTTCTCCTTTTACAGTACTAATCGACCTAGGTACATTCTATGTAAAATTGCTAATATGGTATTAACTGCTCATCGAAATGTGCTTCTCCTGAATCTATCTTGCATTCTGTGTGATGTTATGATTTTCTAATTTGTTACTTATAAACATTTGTAATATTTTGTAATGTACTTAGTATTTAGTGGAGCTTTTCTCCTCGGGCCTCTGCTGAAAATGGACATGTATCCAGCCAGACTAGCCCGGTCAACAAATGTAAAATAAATAAAATAAATAAATAAAAACAAAAACTGAAAAAATTAGTTTATATTCATTACATTTCTTGAGTAATTTTATATGGCTTTCTACATGAGTGATGTCATTGCAGTTACATTTGATACAAGTTTTGGAAAACAGAATAAAAAACTTTATAGTAATTGATCAGACAAGGAAGAACAGTGATCCAGAACTATTTAAAAGTAGAGCAGGAAGGCATTAGAATGGGTTAGCTTTATTATTATGAAAATCATAAAATCTAACAGTTTAAAAAGCTACTAGAAAAATAGTTTGTCTGTTTCTTCTTGGATATTAGCTAACATTATATTTAATAAAGCTTACTAAGGAACTGGAGGGAGCAAAACAGCTAACTCTTAGGGAAAAAACAAGAAAAAAGGCTGAGGCGAGATGCACAGGCCTGCAGGATTTTAGTCATGAGAGTGGGAAGGTGACAAAAATGTTTATTAATCCTTAGGAAAAAAAAGGAGAACTATGAAGAAATGCCTTCAAAAGAGGCTAAGTGGTGCTGGAAAAAAGCTTTTAAACTAAAATATATTTGTGTGTTGGTCAAGGTGATCCAGACAGATGAAGCAGCAAACAAGATCTGAGGAAGCAGAGGTGATGGATGCACTATGGCAGTAGGAAAGGAGATTGAGCACTTGGAATAAAGATCAGCTGCCAAATCTGATCCACCTGTTAGTGAGTACTCGCGAATTCAAAGTGGACAGATGGGGGATAAGATACTGCCTAAATAAAGTGAAAATAAGTAGACAAAGAGCAGATTACATTACTGAAGATAAAACTGTTATGTTGCTCAGCTAATGCCAAAAAATCAGGTCCACCTACTGCTGTAAGTCTTTGCCTCTGATGGTTTTTGAACTGCTCTCAACGGTGCTATAACATTACAGGAAAGTCCTGGGAATGCAGCAATTAAGGAAACTGAGGAAGTCGTGTCGGCATAATTGTCTATGTGGACAGATGTGGCTCCTGAATTATAGATTAAGAACCGCTTTCTTCAGCAAATTTTCAAAGGTGGAAGCCTTGTAACAGAAAATAATTGAAAACCAGACCTGAATTAAACAGAAGAAAAGTAGCAGAATCAGGCTGGCTAATTCTGTCAGACACAGAAGTCAGAAGATTGTGGATAGTAAGAAAAGAAAAGGAAAGAAAATGTAAGGGCGTCCATAGGGTCACCAATATGAGATAGCAAGGAACCTGTATTAAGGAGACAAGATGCTAGCATTCTGTACTAGCTGGAATCACATACTAAAACACCACTGACCAACCACATTAATTGAAAAACGTTGGCACTGATCTCTTTAGAGTTTGACCATTCTTGAAGGGAGAAGCAGTCCTTGCTCAGCCTATTTGCCAGGAAGTTCATCAGAAAGGGAATGAGAATGACCAATGGGGGGGGGGGGGCATGAATGACAACCCACTCCCAAAGACACAGTCTACCAGTGCAGCAGGTACGAACTAGCTCTGCTCTCTTGGTGAATCAAAGTATTGCCATATTGTCAGATTTATGGTAAGGCTTCCCTGGGTGAGAACTGGCTGGATCCCAACACAATAATAGATCTCTAGGAATGTAATCATAAGAAGGATCACACTCCAAATGTGACTCAGTTGTTGCCTTAGTATATACCCAAAGCATCCTTGGTTACTGTGACTTTTCAAAGAGGTCATTCCTGTAGAAGATGCCCAGAGTTGGTAAATCATTTGAATGACTTGCAACAGGGTAAGCTCAAATGGAGCACATGGCTCAGGTTCTCCAATATCTTGGCTCACAGTGGTATTGTTTGCTGTAGAGCTCTCATGTGTAAACTGGCACACATAACCTTTAATACAAAGGCTGTCATGAGGATTACACGTCACAGCACTGAATGCACCAGATAAAGAAGGCAAAAGGATATCCACCCCACAAGTAGGAAGATGGCTACAGGAGCTATTTAGGAAGGGAGGTTTTCATAATGGTCACAACCAAATAGCAGCTTATAAAGATAATGAACTCAATAAATGTGAACAATGTGAAACTTTTTTGATACTGACCATAGTATCAGGTTAATCACTGGCATAAAAAAGAAAGAAAGAAAAAACTGCTGCAAAACACAAATGTCAATTTTTGTGTTTTAATCACTGGCATGACTTAAGGGTTGGTGGAGTGTGTGATCAGTGTCTGTAAAAAACGAGTATTTTTTCTTAAAATCGATCAAAATAAATACTGCGGCTTCTTTACAGATGCCTTTTTTCTTTGACCTATCCAAGGCACCTTTGATACTGTATCCCATTGAATTCTCTTACACTGACTGGCTGTAATGAACCTTAGTACCAATACTAGAATTTGGTTTTCCGTCTATCTTACAAATCGTACCCAAACTGACAGTCTCATTCACTCTCAAACTTCTTTCCAGTCAGTATGGTGTTCCACAAGGATTGATCCAAGGACCAATCCTATTCACCAAATTTGTCAATAAAATGAAAAACAATACATTCCCAGTGCATCAGTAATATAGTTTGCAGATGACTCAATATTAATCTGCTAAACTAACTCACTTAATGATCTCCAAATCACCATCAAAACAAAAAACAAAAAAACACTTTAATATGACTGAAGACTGGCTCCAAACATCTAAATTATTACCAAATACTAGTAAGACTAAGCTTCTACTATTTGGCTCAGGTGAAATCACAGTTGTATCCAAGAACACCATCCTAAATGAACAAGTCTCTCGGGTGAAAATCCCAGCAGTAATCTTTGATCAAAAATTATCTTTCGATACACACAGAGATGGTCAATCAAGTATATAGAAAAAGTTGGGTATGCTATATAAATGCAAGCCTTAAAGACTGTCCAGCATAACACAGTCAAAACAGTTCTCTTTCCCACACCACTATATTCTCTTTATCCTAATTAAAAATCACATACAACAAAGCTACCAAATCTTCAGTTATTTTACAAGCTGAACCCATCACTGTATTGCTCTCAGAAACATTAACCAATTACAACTCCATCACTTAATTACACACTAAACCATCTAAAAACACAAATAAAATAATCTACATACCTGATATCTGTCCATCTCTAATTAACTTAGTGTCAAAATATACTCCCAACAGAAACCTCCACTCTCAAACTCAGAATTTTCTGCAATTAACTAAATCAAATAAACATTATGGTGACTATCATTACAGCGTCTCCAATTAACTTTTTGGGGAGTTAGTTTATCTACATGTTAAAAAACATACCTTCAAACAAAACGTTCTTGCCTCTGTCCACAGTAACAGATGCTATCAAAAACACATCTTAGTTTTCCATGTCTATTATCTCATCACTCCATCTTCCATTCTTTCATATTCTTGCTTACTCTCCCATTTTTTTTCTTTTAAATCACATTGCACACTAACTTACACTTCTTAATCTAATTTATATACTTCTTTCCACCAGTCGTTTACTTAATGTCATGGTTTATGTTTTTATGTATACTTTATAACCAAGTTTTGTAGCTTTTCTCCCCAAGCCTCCTCTGAAAATAGGCTCTGTTTAGTTGGACTATAGTCAACAAATGTAAAATAAATAAATTTCCCTTCCTATCCCTCAGCAAGTCAAATTTACGTCACAAGTATACATGTCACCTCATAATCAGTTTATAATTTCTATATGATTCTCAATACAGTCTATTCCCTGTCCTCTATCAATTAATCAAATCTCCGAGACTTGATTCCAATGTATCCGTTTATTCCTACATAATTTGCTCACCTCTCTTATTTCCCTTATTTAATTCAAGGTCTCCAATACGGTTATTCTCCGTTCCTTCTTTTAGATGTTGGATTCTATCACTCTTCCACCCTCTGGTGATCACTTTTTTTTTTTTTTTTTTTTTAGAAGTTAAAAGGACCAGCCCTATCAGAGCTTTAGTACGCATTGTGACGGACACAGGTGGACAGTAGTCTCTCCTTTGATAATCACCATTGCCACAGTAGTCAGGAAATCCTTCTACGTGGCACACATCACAAAAGGTTTCTCATCCAGAAAAAAAAGAGGTCATTGTTCCCCTCTACTCATCACTCATTAGACCCATTATAGAGTACAACTCCCCTTTTGGTATGTACCTCACAAGACATCTACAACTGGAAAGGCTGCAGAAATACCTCACAAAGAGGATTACCGGCCTCAAACAGATGCCCTACGCAGACAGTCTCAAAAAACTCCAGCTTTACTCCTTCGCATATCGCCTACTCAGAGGTGATCTCTGCCTAACATGCAAAGCTATGTCAAACACAGAGCTGTTGGACATGCTCCACTTAAAGAAATCCCAATCCTTCCGAGCTACACGCTCTAGGGACCTAAACCTTGTCACCACAATAAACAAAACATGCCAGAGGGATAGATTCCTGTCCCAGAGACTTCCCATACTCTGGAATAAACTACCTATCTATATCAAACAAAGCTCCTCATTAGCACTCTTCAAGAAAAATCTTGATGATTGGATGGGAAAAAGGAAATTCACCCCGGGATCACCTCTGTGGCTCTGCTCGACAGTGGCACTGGAAAATAATTTTCTTGGGTGGCAAAAGCCAGAGTACCTTTTTGGCTGGGCTTGTATAGTCTTCCAGGGCCAATAGCCTAGTACCTACCTATGAACCCATTGTAATTTTCACTCCCCCATACCAACTCAGTAATAAAATGTTCTCTTTTAAGCTGCCATGTGCTTCCTAGAATAGTTCATATTAAATTTTGAACATGTACTTTGAATTTATCTGATTTTGGGCATGCCCAGAAGATATAATCCCAATCCTCAACTTGTTCAGTGTTATGTCTCCAACTAGTTGGATTTACCACAGGAAACATTTGTGGTGTCTCTCATGGGAGAGAACGTTTTTTGCTATTTTTGCAAACAGTTCCACTCGGGTATTCAGAATTTTATAGATTTAGTTTCCCTTTTTGGAATCAAATTTCCTGCCATTCTTCCCTTGAAAGCTGTAGTCCTAACTTAACTTACCAGCCCTGCGTCCAGTTCTGTTTATTTTCTCCTGTTAGGAGCCTTTTATATAGCCTGTTTATCAGTTTACTATTGTCAGTGTATCCTAACTACAGGTATCGCTTTACCTCTCTGCTGAATTACCCTTTTACGTTTATTCAGTACTGAAACTAGCACTAGGTAGGCTAGATATTTATTTTCTCTAACGTGAATGATCTTTTTAGACATATCCAAGCTTAAATCCAAGCCTCATTTGCTCCCAGTACACAGGTTCACCCTTTCCTTTTAGACCAGCCTTTTACCAGCGGCTTCATCCCTGCATCCTTCATTCCCATCCCTATAGGTAACAGTTCCACCTTCCGCTTGTTGAATTTTTTCCATGACAGTGTTTACAGAAAACTTACATCATGTCAAGTACTGCCAACCTTCCACCCTTCCTCTGGCAAGATCATTCTCTTACAACTTGCTCTTAATTTTTTATCTTCCCATATGAATTTCTTAATTTCTTTTTCCAAACTGGACCAGAAATTTTCCTCTATTCAAATAAGAAAACTTGACTGTAATATGTTATTAGTGGGACCAACAAGCATTTTATTGTCCAAATCTAATGCAAGTGGTCTCTAGTTCTTGATATAAAGACCCTTCTCCTAATTTCATCCCAAGTTTCTTTTGGTGCATCATCACTTTTCTTAGTTATCCAGACCCCTACACAGTACATTCTAG
The DNA here is from genome assembly GCF_019279795.1 of Protopterus annectens. NCBI lineage: Eukaryota > Metazoa > Chordata > Ceratodontiformes > Protopteridae > Protopterus > Protopterus annectens. The sequence goes on along the minus strand of NC_056736.1, from coordinate 579,979,847 downwards.
AGCCCCCCCCACAAATATAGATATTGCTGAACCAGATCAAAGATGGGGCATAATTCATTGGAATAACAGTAGTTTTACTTTCTTTAATTTTGTACCCTGAAAGCCTAGCAAAAGTTTACAAAATTCTGAAGCAAATAGATAAGTAATTCTCTGGGTTAGTTAGATACAGAACTACATTGACAGCAGACAGAGACATTTTCCCTGCCTTGTATTCCAAAGGAAACCTTGTAGATTACCCTGCGTAATTTTCTGTCCTAATGGTTCTAAACAAACAGAGGGCAAACAAATGGGAGTGTGGCTGCATCTGCAACTTATCTCTCTCAAGCTTAACAGCCTTTATAAGATTACTACCTAATATTTGCACCTTTGTACCCTGCTAAAGTTGTTTAATCATTTCTATAATTTCCCTAGGTAACTTAAATATCTCCAGGACTATACATGGGAAATTCCAATGGAATCTATGGAAAGCCTTTTCAGCATCCAAGCTTATCAGAGTAGGACAGTGTCTTTGTTTTCAGCCTCTTTCTGAATTAAATGTACTCAGAGAATATTGTCACTGATCCGATGACCTGGTACAAAACCACACTGATCAAAGTAAATGAGCATAGACATCCCTTTTCCAATCATGTTAGCAATGATCAATATAAACATTTTGTAGCCATGATTAAGGATACATATTGTTGTACATGACACTGCCCTTGTGATATCTTTCATTTCAGAATGATCATTAGTCCATCCATCCCTGGAGATTTGCTAGTTGCATGCTTATTTACACTGGATCTTATTTTCTGTATTGCAATAGGATTTTAAAAGGTTCTCAGACTCTTCCCCATTGACTGTTTACAATTCCAAACCTGATAAGAATTTTGTCATTTCCATTTCTCAGGATTCCTCTGTCTTCTGCCAATTATATATAACATCTGGTTAGAGTCATTATGCATTAATCCTGTACTATCTCATCTCATTCTTACTACTCCACTCTCCATTTTTTGACACCTCAATGTATAGGCTTTAATATCATGCATCTTTGAGGTCTTATAAAAAAAAAAGTTTTATTGAGGCAAATTTAAATTTTTAACGTTCTGCTAACTATTCTTTTATTTTATACTTTGAAACATTTAGCTCCTCCTTGATGGGTTTTGTAGATTAGTACTAGACTAACTGCCTTTGCAGGCCATTTTAAGCCAAGCCATTTATTCCATTCAAGAATCAAACCCAGTACCTTGTGTTTGTAAAGTAATCACCTTAACAATAATGCCAAATCCTGATGTGTTTGTCATTTCTCCTGCTTTATTTTCTGTAGTTCCTTAAGTTTTGTTACATGTTCTTTGTATGTCATATGTCTCTCCTAAACAGCCTCTCTCTTTTCTGCAACTTATTTAAGTTACACTTTGTTCATTCACTACAATGTATGCATACAATTTTTCTATATAATTGTTCCGAACTATTTCTGTTATGGCTTACATTTTTGCATTTTAAATGTTTTGTATTTCACACAAGGATAAGCCTGAAATTACTCACCACTGATCAGTGGTCTGCCCCAATAATATATATATATATATATATATATATATGTGTACAACAACAATAATAATCTATTTTAGCTTCTCCCACTGGCTTTCTTTTGATTCCCTGATCTTGTCTATGATTATTAGTGAATTATACAGTATTGGTTTAATGAATGGTTCATTTTTCTGAGATTGTTTATCAAATAGTTGGAACATCTCCAGTGTACTGAACTATTTACTTTATTCTGAGGCAGAATTAACTACTGCTGCATGGTCAGACAGTGCGAGTGGGTGAGTCATAACATCCTTAACCCAGTAGACATGCTTCTCTGTAATATATATATCCTATCCAGCCCTGCTGAAGCCCCATGCCTATTTGAGTAAAATGTGAAGTCATTGCCTGTTGTTATCCTGGTAACATCTGTCAACCAGTATATTTTAAAGTAGCTCTTTAGGAATCTCTCATCTCTGGTGACCAACCAGTTCCTAGGGCCCCTAGCAACATAGTCTTTCTTCACATCTACATTCCAGTCCCCTGCAATTATTAGCATGCCCTGTTGGAAACTGATTATGTTGTTAACATTACTCTCAATTCTTTCTATTCTGTCTCCAGTGGAGCATAAATGCAGGCTTATTTTTACTCACTATAAAAGTAGCCTCCAACATGTTACTCATAGGTAGGTACTAGGCTATTGACCCTAGGGCCTATATAAGCCTAGCCAAAGGTACCCTGGCTTTCGCCACCCAAGAAAATTATCTTCCTGTGCCACTGTTGAGCAGAGCCACAGAAGTGATCCCCGGGGTGAATTTCCTATCTCCCATCCAATCATCAAGATTTTTCTTGAACAGTGCTAATGAAGAGCTTTGTTTGATATAGATAGGTAGTTTGTTCCAGAGTATGGGAAGTCTCTGGGACAGGAATCTATCCCTCCAGCATGTTCTGTTTATTGTGGTGATGAGGTTTAGGTCCCTAGAGTGTGTAGCTCATAGGGATTGGGATTTCTTTAAGTGGAGCAGGTCTAAAAGCTCTGGGTTTGACATAGCTTTGTGTGTTAGACAGAGATCGCCTCCGAGTTGGCGATATGCAACGGATTAAAGCTGCAGTTTTTTGAGACGGTCTGCATAGGGTATCTCTTTGAGGCTGGTAATCCTCTTTGTGAGGTATTTCTGTGGCCTTTCCAGTTGTTGTAGAGGTCTTGTGAGGTACATACCAAAAGGGGCATTGTACTCTACAATGGGTCTAATGAGTGACAAGTAGAGGGGAACTATGACCTCTTTTTTCCAGGATGAGAAACCTTTTGTGATGAGGTGTGCCACATAGAAGGATTTCCTGACTACTGTGGCGATGTGATTATCAAAGGACAGACTACTGTCCACCTGTGTCCCAAGGTCTCTTATCACACTTCCACCTATGTGGTAGTTCATGGGTACCGAGTTTTTACCAAAAGGAATGAATACACTTTTTGGCATTGAGCTTGAGGCCATGGCTTTGACACCAGGCATCTGTCTCAACAAGGCCCTTTTATAGGATGTCCACATCTTTTGGAGTTTTGGTTATGGCTCCTAGTTTGCAGTCATCTGCGAACTTCGTTAGCCAAAGACCTTCTGCGTTGGCCTGTACTTCAGAGAAGTAGATACCAAACAGGAGAGGACCCAGGACTGAACCCTGTGGTACTCCACTTGTCACTGGTCTGAAGCTGGATTTGGAGTCTGCTACTTTCATAGTGTGGGTTCTGTCAGTGAGCCAGTTGGCAACCCATCTTGTGACACAGGGATTTATACCTAGTTTAGTGAGTTTATCTATAATTCCAGAGTGGGGGATGGTGTCAAAAGCCTTGGTGAGATCTAGCTAGGCTGTGTGAACCACCTTACCCTCATCTACGGCTTTGGTGACTGCTTCAAAGAAGTCTATCAGTTTTAGGAGACATGATCTGCCTTTTACAAACCCGAACTGGGTGGGGTCCTGAGTTTGGAGATTACCAATGTCATTGTTTATAAAGTTCCATGATGATACGCTCCATAGCCTTGCAGACCAGGCTCGTTAGGCTAATTGGGCGGTAGTTTCCGGGGTCTGTGGTGGCTCCCCCTTTGTGGTGTGGGATAACTGTCGCTGTGCTCCATTCAGTGGGCACATAGCCTGAGGTGAGGCTATGACTGAACATGGTACTTAGGTGGTGTGTCAGTTCATTCTGTAGTTCATGTAGAACACAGCCTGGGATGTCATCAGGTCCCATGGAAGCTGTGTTCTTGGCTTTGGATAGTGTGTTTTTTACCTGTGCAGTCGTGATTACAGGAACTTTGCATTCTTCTGGTATAGAGATGGGCCCTTTAGGGGATGACAGAGGGGTAAAGTTAGCACTGAACCTATCTGCCAGGATGTTGGCAATATCCGTTGGTTCTGTATACTTAGTGCCATTGTGCTGTAACTCAGAGCAGATCTGAGTGTTGCCATTGAGATTCTTGACATAGCTATATAATGCTTTGTGGTTGTCTTTAGAGTCAGTGGCGATTTTTTTTTCATAACTAGCTTTGGAGGATTTTATGAGGGATCTCAGCTTCTTACTGAAGTTGACCAGGGAGTTTCTCCAATCATGGGATTTTACTCTTTTTGGCAACAGTTTCTTTCTTCTGTTGTAGAGTTTGTTTATGGCTGGGGACCACCAGATTGGCTTCCTTTTTTTGGAGGAGAGCATCTTGGTTCTGTTAGGGATTGCACGATCCATGCACTCATGTAAGTGCTTATAAAGTGCATTTGTGTAGGATTCAGCAGTCATACCTCTATTGTCCGTCAGCATGGGTGTCGTGAAGTTTGCCACTTCTGTCTTAAGAAGCGTGAAGTTGGCTTTGGAGAAATTTTTTACTGTGGTTTCCCTAAGGGGGTGGGGGAGGGATGTGGATGTCTAGGGTGATTACTCCCCACAGTATCATCCTTTTCTATCCTGGAGGTATAATCTTTCTATAAAATCTCCTATCCCTCTCCCTCTGACGCCATAAAATTCACCTGCATAACCTTCTTTGAACCCTTTCTTAATCAGTGCTTGTTGCTCCCTTTTAGTCATGTGGGTCTCGAGGCATACATTACTTATGATTTACTTCTTCTGATAAAAGACAGGGTTCTTTTCAACTTGTACCTGTCCATTATGCCATTTGCGTTCTACAAATGCAAAGTAACTTTCATTTAAATAATCAGGCCTTCCTCTTACTTACAATTTGTGTGAGCAAGAGTGGAGATATGAAGCAAGGAAATAAAAACAAAGTAATTCTTATAACTCTCTCAACCAAAACTAATATTTAAAAAATAAAGAATAAAACTTTTATAAACATATACATTTTTTATAAAGTTGAACAATATTTCTCCTTTCCCTAGGATGAGTAATACTCCCCTTGGAGCCACTGCACTCTCAAACATTTTCTTCTCTCTCTCTCCCTCTCTCATCTACCTATTAACTTTTTATTTCATAAACAACTTACAATATCTCAGCAACTACTCAACTGGCAGACAGACTGTCAGCAGCATTTTGTTGATTCATCTGAGAGCTTTCATATTTACTTTGCATTTGTTTACCAGGAAAGTCTAACTAGGCCAAGTGTGCCCATTTTCAGTGGAGGCTGAGAGAGTGATGCTCCAGATAACATACAATAGAAAATAAAATTCAAACAGGCAAAATGTTACATACAATAAAAGCTTCCCCAAAAATGGAAGGCTAAAGATTACATACAATATAGTTTCATACAAAATACAGGTCATTTCACACACGTAAGGAGGCAACAGTCATTAATTTGTATTACAAACGTGTGCTGAGGTAAACATAATACATCGTTTTGCAAATTCACTTGGGATTTTTGAAATTTGCATAGAAATTGGTAGTTAAAAATACCTTAGATATAGTTGTAAAAACTATCTAAAAGGAAGATTAAGAGTAGTGAGCAGAAGGTTATAAGAGAAGGGTATATAAAACGAGAGCAGAATTGTAATGCAGTGTAAGGGGGATGATAGTAAGGTAGCAGGAAGGGTAAAATCATAATGAATGTAAGAGGCTGGGAGGAGGAGAGGTCAAGGAAAGGGGTTTGGATACATAACCTAGATGTGAGAAGAAAATTACCATATTTAGTGGAGAGTTTAATAGAAGCTATATACAATATGGTGAGGGGGTTTAGTGAGGAAACAGAGGGATTTGTATACAGGGTCTCAGCCTGGGTTAGAGCAAGAGCAGATCCAGAACTTGGACAGGAATTTCTTCAGGGAATATTTGAATGTAGGGAGATTGGGGTTATTCCTGACAGACAGCAGTAAAGGGTTCCATGTTTTAGCTGCAGGGTAGGAGTAGAGCATATGGCTTGGAGGTCTAGTGGATTTAGAGAGTGAAAGGAGTGATTTAGTTTTAGAATGAAGAAAAGTATATGCTAAGTACAGGGCTCAGTGCAAGATGTAAGGCTGCTTTGTAGATGATGCAGTTATGGGCTGAAGGTAAGACAGGTGGTGGGGAAGTCTGAGCCAACTACGTGACTGCAGGGCTCTGCAATGATGGGACTAGTGTTTTGCTCCTATAGTAAACTTGGCAATTTTGTTATAGCAAGTTTGGAGTTTTGTTTTTAGAGATGCTTGTAGACTAATTAGCATTGGAGCTCTGTATGAGTTAGGGCAGTAAGTATGGCTAAACCAGAGTGATTTTGGTAGATGTGCTCAAGAAGTGTTTGCTCCTGTGGAGTATGCCAAATTTCTTGTGTTTTTTTTTTTTTTTTTTGCTTTGTTTGTGTCAAATTTGAGATCTATTGTAACTCCTAAAAGTTTAGTGTGGGGAATTACTTCTATTTCAGTATTGCTTAAGGAGTGAATCCTGAAGTGGTCTTAGTCAGAGAGAGAAACATTTATGTGAAAAGAGAAGGTTTTTTGGCATTTAGTAAAAACTGGGTATTAGTAAGATCATTTTCAATAGAGGAGAATGCTTCTTGGTGATTTGCTGATGCTTTGTCAGACTGATACGCAGGTAATTATAGAATCATCAGCAGATTGGATTAGTGTAAGGCTAAGCAGTTCAGTCTATGCCACTTAGTTGTTTAGATAATTAGACATTTATTTAAACCGTCATAAATGTTATATATTATACAAGCAATTAATATCCCTTTACCAGCACCAGACAGAGACCAGCTATTAGTGCAGCTGCACTGTCAATCGTAACCTTTAAAATGGAATCTTTCAATAACTTGTAAGTAGCATGGCTTTGAAATTAATGTAATTATAAACAGACATTATTAAGACACTTACAGGAATCAGTAGGATGTAACTACAGATACACTTGTAAGCATTACCAGGCCTTAAGAAAAAAAAACATTAACTGCCATTTCCCAAACTCATTAACTGTAAATTAACAGGTCATTAGACTTTCACAGAAAGCATACCGCTCTGATACCGACAGCACTAATGGGTTCCTCCGCACACCACACTACACCACAGCTCAGCTGGCTTAGTGGTAAATTATTGTGGCTATGGTGTGCAAGGTCCTAGGTTCAAGACTTGGGACTTGCAAGGGCTGATTATTTTAACCTCTGTGGTGGCTTACTAGTAAATTGCATTGGCTACAGTGTGCAAGGTCCTGGGTTCAAGACCTGCAAGGGCTGTTTATTTTTGTTTGGGTAGATCATGCCTGCTCAATCTGGTCGACTTCTTTGAGTCTGTCACCAGCACTGTGGATGAAGGCAAGGTGGTTCATACAGCCTAGCTTGATCTGGCAAAGACCTTTGATACCATTCCCCACTCAGGAATCATAGAAAAAACTCACTAAGCTAGGCATCAATCCCTACATCACTAGGTGGGTTGCAAATTGGCTCACAGATAGAACCCACAGTGTGAAAATAGCTGACTCCAAGTCAGACTGTCAACCCAGTCACGAATCGAGTCTCACAGGGTTCGGTCCTCTCCTGTTTGGTATCTACTTCTCTGAAGTCCAGGCCAACACGAAGGGACTCTGGCTGACAAAGTTCGCAGATGACTGCAAGTTGGGAGCCATAATTAACTCCCCAAGTGATGGTGACATCCTACAGAAAGGCCTCACTGAGACCAATGACTGGTGTCAGAACCATGGCCTTAAGCTCAATGCCAAAAAATGTGTCATCATCCCGTTTGAAAAAACCCGGTTCCCATGATTTACCACATCGATGGTAATCCATTGAACACAGAAGGCATCATAAGAGATCTGGGAACACAGGTTGACAGCAACCTCTCTTTTGATCACCACATTGCCACTGTGGTCAGAAAGTCCTATTGTGGCACATCTCATTACTAAGGGTTTTGCATTCAAGAAGAGGTCATTGGTCTCCCTCTACTCTTCCCTCATTAGACCAATCATCAAGTACAATGCCCCATTTGGCATGTACCTCACTTAGACACCTACAACAACTAGAGAGGCCGCAAAAATACCTCACAAAGAGGATCTTGGGCCTTAAACACTTGTCCTATATGGACAGACTCAACAAAACTCCAACTATTCTCAGTCTCATATCACCTACTCAGAGGCGATCTCTGCTTGACTTACAAAGCAGTCTGACCCAGCTCTGTTAGAAATACTACATCTAAAGAAATCCCAATCCCTCCGCACTACATGCTCCAGAGACCTCAACCTCATTACCACAAACAACAGAACAAGCTGGAGAGAGAGGTTCATAACCCACAAACTGCCCATGCTATGGAATAGACTTCCCATACATGTCAAGCGGAGCGCCTCACTGGCCCTTTTCAAGAGAAATCTTCATGAGTGGATAGGAAATAGAAAATTCACCCCAGGGATCACTCCAGTGGCTCTTCTTGACAGAGGCACTAGAAACTAAGGTTGGGTGGTGCAATGCCAGGGTAATCCTATAGGCTAGGCTTGTAAAGGCTCCAGGGCCATTAGCCTAGTACACACCTATGAACTAAAGACAAACTCTTTCCACCTAGTTTCTCTCTGGCTAAAACACATTTATTTAGAAAGATACAAAAAGAATCCACCAAAGCTAGACTTTCTATTGTGTGACACCTTAAGCCTCCTCTATCAAAGGCAACATGGGATATATGGAAATTACCCTTTAAGGATATCAGGTGTCAGCTAAATGGCAATTCTGAAGGTCCATTACTTTTTCTTTTATGTTTAAGTCCATTTATGGACAATTTCTTCTTATGGCATCATCAGTACAACATAAGAGGAATGTTTGACTTTTAGAAACACAGGGTTGTTGTACCCAACTGATATCCATAAACATTAGGGTGTCTTCAAAATATCTGCATATATCCCATGTTGCCTCTGATACAAGAGGTTTAAGGGGTCACACAGCAGAAAGTCTAGTTTTGGTGGATTTTTCTTTTTGTGTTTTTTTAACCAATTGGTTTTCCTGTGTGACCTTTTTACTCATTGTTTTAGTTTATTTAGAAAGATTACAAGCTTTCAGTATGCCCACTGTTAGCAAGTATTTTGTCCCCAAGCTATAAAAAATAAGATACTGAACAGCTATGAAAACAGTGAAGTTTCTTAAACATTTGACAAAACTGCATGCTTTTAAATACTTAAACCAAGAACCCTCCCTTGCAAGACTGCATCTGATCCCACCTTTTCAAAACTGATTCTGCATAAAAATTACTCTGTGTACTTTATTTTAGCATATATAACAAGTCCAGAGTCCTTACATTTATGCTTCCTCCTGTCTTTCATCAAACCATTGTTGGACTAGAAAACATAAACAAGGTAACGGCTAAGATAGACTGTTCACTGGAGCAAAAAAAATCAATAGAAATCCACCGTTCCACAATAAATTATTACCTTGGTTTTAATATTGGTAGCAACATTCTTTGGACATTGTTGTACTAGAATTTTAACCATATCTATTGAGGCTAGAATGCTGTTTGCCTTTTTTCCCCTCTGTTTTGATTCTGGTTCTCTTTTGAATACTGTGAATGCCTTAGCTGGTAGTCTCTTTTTCCAGTTATTTCTCTTTCCACCAGTCTCAACACAGTCATATTGAGGTTTGTTTCGGTGTTCTTTCTGCATAAATCTAACCATCTCAACATGAGCCTAATTGGGATCTTTATATGTCTTGGACCCTGGTAGGAAGAACATCTCTTAAGTTTATGGGGTAAAACAGTTTAAATCTTAGCTGTACCTTCCTGCATTTTCTAAAGATGGAGATAAATTTACTTCTGTCAGCTCACATTGTTGTAGAGGTTATCCACATAATGTTTGATGTGATAAGAGTTGTAGGATTTTCCCTTTCATCCATAATTTTGACATTTAATTAGCATAAGTTGTGGGTTTTTCCTCTTTCCCTTGATGGGGTGTTAAACTTTATGCACCCTTTTGATGGTGATAGTAGACCAGTCTACACACTTGGCTGATTTCTCATAAATATCACACAGTGTTTGCCTTCTTTATGTGCTGAAATATTTGTGAACCTTGGGTTCTCTCTCCAGGCTCCATCTTCCAGCTCATCAAGTCTGTCGTTCACTTTTTGAAAGTCATCATTTTTTGCCTTTCTGCCTAACTTTTTGTAGTTCTGAGATACGTAGATGCCTTGGGTCTGTTTAATGCAGAACGTTTAACGCATCTTCCCCGTCTTACTGATATTCTTCATTAGAATGGACATAATCAGGTAGCATTCCACTTAATTTTCTCATACTTTTTTTTTTCACCTGTTCGCCATATCTGTCTTCACACCTATTCTTCCTGTCTCAAGAAGCCCCCCCATGTACATTGCAGCACATTGGATGGGGGATTCATTATTGTATTACTGTCTACTAGCAGTATATTATAATTACTGCTTGTAACCAGTGCTTTTCTATATTTTCAGGTTGGTCTCAAGGGTGAGTCAGAAACCACCAGCTAATCAGGTCAGCACCATACAAGAAATCCATTTGTCATGGTTTTGTGGCCACTGCTACCCTACACTTAAAGATCCTGAAACAGAAGTGAGGCTGAATGTTACAAGTTCTGAACTGCAATTAAATCGGTACCTATACAGAAATGCAAAAATCTCCTAAAATCTCCATTATCTTGAAGTGACAAGTCTCCTGAAGGTACAAATGGTAGTCACTCTTCTCTGCAGAATGGGAGAAGGACTCAGTAAGTTACCAATGGTATCAAACTTCTTAGACTAAGAAAATCTTTGATTCCTTAGACTGGGAGTTGCCTTGGGCAGCTTTGCAAGCATATGATATCAAAGGATGTTCTCCTGATAGGGGTTGGATACTTTGCAGGTGTCCAACGGTTCAAGTAATCGCTAATGGATTATTCTCAGCCCCCTTTCGATTAGAGGGTAGCTAGACAAGGATGCCCCTATCTCTATTGCTTTTTATATCTGCTATTGAAACATTTCCTCTGTACGTGAGGCAAAATCATGAAAAGGCCAGTATGGAAATTAGAAAAGACGTTTGATACTATCTTCATGGCTTGCAGACAAGAGTGTGGTGTGGTTGTATAACCCAGTTGAAGATCTCCCTGGTATTTTGGAAACACTCAAATGGTTTGATCCATAAAAGGCAGCTTAGGGTTAACAAAATTTGTTGTCATATGTAAAACATGACAAGAAAGAGCTTGTGCACTCCAGTAGAACTAACTGCAATACACAGTTTTAAAGCAATATCAGGAATCAAAGAAAGGAAGGAATAAAATTTGACATCCAGGGAGGATGGATAGTTTAGGCTGGAAATATCAAATGGGCCTAAATTAAATGAAGAAGCCATACTTGTGTGATAGGATACATGATACATGATTCACGGGAATGTCAAGTAGATAGGGCTTCTATTTAGTGACAATAATGGACAGAAAAGGGTTCCTCTACTGGCAAGATATGATTTTAGAGAAAGGGGAAGATCTGTGGATTATCAAAAAAGTGCAAGGGAAGCCACTTATAAAATCGTTTGTATTCAATGTTTAACTTTGATCATCCCTTAGAAAAACGTGCTCTATCAAAATGCTTACCGTTAAGGTGTTTTTTCTTTTATCTAGAAGAAAACCACCCAAGGGACTTTTATTTTTGGAGGAGTTTTCTCCCTCCTGCATCATCCTACAGCTCCCTACTCAGTACCCCATGCCCATTGCCTGGTCTGTGAGCTACCTCCGTAATTTCTGGGACTACCTCCAATAGGACTGGGTCTAACACAAACTGGAGGATGTCCTGGAACTCCATCCTTTCACATCCACCGGGGGGGGGTTCCCATCCTTTTGACTCACCGTTTCCCCCTCCCTTTGGTTCCATGTAGTATATCCAAGAGGCAGGCATGCAATGGGGACACAGGTACATATTGGTTTACTAGGCCAACGACCACGAGGGCCTTTTTAAGCCTAGCCATGCATCCCAAATCTCTGATAAGGTCCGATACCCTTGATGAGTGTAAGCAGGGATTTGGGAGATAAAACATTTACACAAAAGGGGCCTGGGAGATTAACCATTTACAGGCTGCCTGTGTCCATTAGAGATACAGGTGCCTAACCAGGGATGAATTTCCTGTTCCCCATCCAATTGTCCAAGTTGCACTTGAATTGGGTTATGGAGGCACTCTGCTTCACACAGATAGGGAGCCTGTTCCATAGATGAGGTAGTCCCTGGGATACATACCTGTCTCTCCAGCAAGTATTGTTTATATCACAGGCAAGGTTAAAATCTTTAGAACGGGTAATTCTGCTGTTTGTTTCATGGATATGCAGGATGTCCAGAATGGGGTATATAACAATGCCCTGTATGCCAGGCATAGATCTCCCCCTCAAAAGCCTGTAGGAGACAGAATACAGGGCTAGGGCCCTTAGGTGGTCAGCCTAGGACATTTTACTTACGCCCTGTATTCTTTTACTGAGGAAACTCTGCGGCCGTTCCAACTGTTGCATATACCTGGTTAGGTACATACCAATGGGGACATTGTACTCAATGACAGGTCTAATAAATACCAAATACAGTGGAACAATGACTTTGTTGGACTTACGATGCCCATACTGGTTTATAAGTTGCGCAACATAGACTGATTTCCTCACTACTGTAGACATGTGATGGTCAAAGGCTGGAGTGTCCCCAAGTCCCTGATTACTGGGTGTGGAAAAATACTGAAGTTCAACATATTTTGTATTCTGTATATAAAGGGTTAAGCAGAAAAATGTTCACTGCGTGCAAACTGAAATGTGCTGGAATATGTTGATCACTGAGGAATGCAGAAGTTAATCTTAAACTGCTGATAAAGTTAATGTTGCAAGAATAACTGTGGTACTAGCTGGTAAAAACAAGTAATCAAACTATCACTTTCTGATGAATGTTCTGTGTGCTACGTGTGTGTATGTGCAGAAGGGTCTATAAAAGCAGAACTCAAAGTACAAGTAGCCAGACTGCTGGCATACTACTATCATGTAGCAGGTCTCCATGCATGTAAAATAAAGCTGTTTTACTTGCTTACAAGAACTTGGTGTGATTCTTCCAGAATATGTTAGAAGAGTAAAATCTTTCGACATAACTGGCAACATTAACAAAGAGAGGCTGAAAACCTGCGCAGGTGGAGAGAGATCAGGCTCTCCAGGAACGAAACACCTCCGACTGAAACAGGTCGAAATTAGAGGCCAGTCACTCTTTCCAGATTCAATCCGTGAGGTGGCAGCGAAACAGGGCGGAGGAATCACAAAGGTAAGCAAAACGTTTTTTTTTGTTTCTGATTGGAATTTTTGTCTAAATTTTAAGGGACTAGTCAAGGGAGAAATTTAATTTTCTCAAGTATAAGGAGTATATGTGAATAGATTCCATATACAAGAGATCTCAGGAACAGAAATAGTTTCTCGTAAGAGAAATGGGAACAGGAACCAGTTAAACTGAAGATGAAAAGTTATGTTTGATTTACACCCAAAGAACGTAAAATATTTATATAAATGGAAAAAAGATCATGGGTTTAGTGGATGTTTAAATAAGTCAGAATGTCAAAATCTAGTAAGATTACTAACAGGCAGGAAATAAGACAAGGAATCAAAAGAAGGTGGGGTTTCCCCAGGCACAGAAATGGCTGGAGGAAGCAAATAAGAGACACAGGGAACAAAATTTGAAAAAAGGGTGTGGTAATTCAAGTGAAAGAGATGTGTACTTTGTTCAAAAGGAAGATAATGAAACTTGCACAGTCAGTCGTAGTCACCAGAATCCCTCGGCCCCTCCCATCCAGTATCCAGACCCTGCACAGGTTATCGAGGTGCCCCCCGACCAGGACCCACCACAATACTAGGCTTTGGTGGGTGGCCCCCCACGCCAAGTATTATATTACAGAGAGAGCCCACCAACATTGACTTACGCAGCGGAAGTATTAGGAGAGAAGGGCACTGGAAAATTAAGGAAAAGGTAGATCAGGAAGGAGAGGAATACCCGCTGATAGAAGTGGCAAATCCTCAAGCAGGGTCCTACAATATTGGTCTACCGACCGTGGACCCGTGATGACATCCAGCGGTAGAGGGATTCCCATCCGAAGTAGATATGTAAATTCGGGCATGAGAATGAGTTATAGATTAAACGCTGTAGAATTTGAACAAGTAATAAGGCAAATCCTAGGACCAGATTGGCACCTTATTTGTGGAAATTGGGACCCCCTGCTACCAGGGGAAGGAGGAGCCTTGCCGTTTAACTCGTGTAGAACCAGAATAAAGACTCTCTTAGATAAAATAGAAGAACATTGGAAGCCCAAGGCAGATTGGACTTGCATTAATCAATGCGTTCAATCAGATGACGAAACCGCAGACAATTATCTACATAGTCTCTCACAATGTTTTGATGCTCATAGTGGGTTGATTAAGGTAGAAAATCAGGAAAATGACTCGCCCTACGAACAGCAATTGAAAAATGCATTCCTAAAGGGCTGCAAGACAGCCACTGGTAACTTTATACAAAAGCATATGATCACACACAGGACAGCGCGTCTACAGCCCCTTATGGAGTATGCTAGACATGCTGAGAAATACCTGAAGGAAAAAAAAGATAAACAAGCCCAGACTTTTACAGTTAGTGAAGATGGAACTTTAATGTTAGTTCAGAGGGCGTGGCAGGGGAAAAGGACGAGGACGGGGAGGCGCAAGTCATTCCGAGGATTTCGAAGGTAGGCAAAAGAGGGGGGAATGTTTTAAGTGCGGTAAGAAGGGACATTTCGCCAGAGATTGCAGAGGACCAGAGAAACCGATGGCTGCTTCCGGTGGTACCGCATGACTATATGACGGTCAGAAAGACGTAGATGGAGGGTATGAGGAAGAAGAAGAAAGTGAGAATGGGGAAGTAGGTACAACTGAAGACGATGGGTGGGGACAGGAAATGGCAGAAAATGAGGAATATCAAATGATAAATCTAACAGCACTAGCATCAACTATGCAATTGGAATCCCAACCAGTGATCACATTGCAAGTTGAGGGAAGAGACATAGAATTCCTTTGTGACTCAGGGGCTTCAAGAACGTTAGTCAGAAGTACTGCCATATCATCCGATGTTACTTCGGATGAATATGTGCTTGTAAAAGCAGCAAATGGTCGTATTTACAAAGAGCCATTGTCCAAACCTCTGTGGTTTACCGACCACCCAGAGATGAACCAAACCATACGGTTCAGAGTAATAATTTCAAACATCTGCCCAGTAAATTTACTAGGAAGAGATTTAATGCAAGTGTTCGGCATAGCAGCCGTCCCAACCTCCACTGGGATGGTGGCAAGGAGAATTGAACCAAATAGTGCAATGCTATGGGGCAAGGAGATCTACATTACTGGTATAGTAATGATTTGATAGAGACAGGCCCCCAGAGTGTAGTGATGGATCTTACAAATTTGGCATTAAGCAAATACGGAATAAAAAATCCGAAGGTGTCAGATCCATTACATTGCACAATGTATTACAGAAGATGTGCCGGACCTGATTTAGAATACGAAAAGAAATTTCTTAGTTTTAAAGTCACCAAACTAGTATTGCATAGCCTTTTTTGAGACACACTAGGTAATTCTGCAGTCACATCTAGCCTTACAAGGGATATGCAGCTGCTGTATAAGAATGAATTAACCACACATATTTCAGTCACGGAGGGTGAAGGAATGTCACAGTACCTCGTGGGTAAGAAAATAACTGAATGGGTAGGATGGACACCAGAACAGTTGGCAGGTAAAGGCGTTCAGGTTCAAAAACTTAACTGGGTTACACAAGCCAGACCGACCGTGCACCTCTGGGAAGACGAACCGATACAATCCCCTGGGACATTATGACTATGTCTCCTTAGCCCCATGGAGGAATCTCAATTGCAGACGATTCCAAACTCATTATGACTGATTAGAATGGCAGGACAGGTAAAGATTACACCCAAGTCAGAATTTAGACCTCATAAACGGCAGTATCCCTTGAGCAGAAAGGCAGAGGAGGGCATTTTACCGGTAATCGCAGCACTTTTGAAAGCTGGAGTATTAATTCCGTGCACAGACTCACCGTAATACTTATTTCCAGTAAAACCGGATGGGACATGGAGGATGGTACAAGACTTACAGGCAATAAATGCCGCGGTGGTACCTCGGGCCCCCATGGTCCCGGATCCATCTATTCTGCTGAACGATATCCTTCCAACGGATAACTACTTTTCTGTAATTGATATTAGTAATGCCTTTTTCTCCATTCCCTTGCAGGAAGATAGTAAATTTTGGTTTGCATTTACATTTATGGGCAAGCGTTATACCTATACCAGGTTACCATCTTCTCACAAGAGATGTCCACCAATCTGGCTCAGTTCCAACCGATGATATCCTCCTGGCCGACTACGGAAGAACTCTGCAAGTCCGAGACTATTCGACTACTACACTTTCTGGCACACGAAGGACATAAAGTTACAATTTTGTAAATTAGAAGTACGTTACTTGGGTTATACTATCTCTGGGAAGGGCAGGCGATTAGATGACAGTAGAAAGAATGCTTTTTACAAGCCCCCATGCCAACTACAAAAAAGGAAATGATGTCCTTTTTAGGCATTACGAACTTCTGTCGTAGCTGGATTCCCAACTATGCCGAAGAAGTGCACTCGCTATCAGACTTAATTTTTGCAATACCGATGGCGGCAAAAGATTTGCTGCACTGGACAGACAAGGCAGTACAGGCATTCACTAGAATCAAGCAACTGATAGCTGGGTCAGCGACATTGGGGTTTCCAGATTACAGTAAGACCTTTATACAGACTGTACATTGCAAGCAAGGATTTATGACAACTTATCTCCATACATTTGCATTAAAACAGATAAGACCATTGGCATTTTACTCTAGCAAATTAGACTCAGTAGCACGAGCATTACCACACTGTGTGCAAGCAGTAATTGCAGCCGGTACAAGCATCTGCCACGTTGGTATTGTTCCATGATCTTACGTTAAAAGTCCCTCATCCTTCTGCAGGACAAGTTAACATTTTTGTCACCTAGCAGACATTTATCTTGTATGACTACGCTGTTATCACAGCCACACATGACAATTGAGAGATGCACTACCTTAAACCCAGTGACATTGCTACCCATTGCTGAAGACGGTATCCCGCATGTATGCTTAGATCTCATACATTCTAAAGTTCTACCAAGACCGGATCTTAAAGATCAACCCTTACTACATGACTGGACACTGTTTGTAGATTAGGGTATGCAGTTACTACTGCAACTCAGATAATAGAACTTATCCGGAACTGATTGCTGTAACACGGCATGTCTCCTTTCAGAGGACAGGGATGTCACTATCTATACGGATAGTCAATATGCCTTCTCTACATGTGTTTGCTCAGCAATGGGAAAATAGGGGATGGTTACAACCTCGAAAAGACATCATGCACAAAGAACTAATCCTTGAATTACCAATGGCCACGGGTTTGGCCATCTGTAAATGCACTGCTCATAGTATCACTTGGTAATGCCCTAGCAGACAAAGCAGCCAAAGAGGCAGCTATGTCCAGTACCTTTTCACTTGAAACCACACCTACAGAATTACAACCAACAGATAAGTTTGATTTACAAACCTTACAAGTCATGCAGGAACTTAGCACAGTACAGGAAAAACAACGCTGGACTAGGTATGGTGTTGTACAGGAAAAACAACGCTGGACTAGGTATGGTGTTAGACAGAACAAAGGAATCTATGTGGGACCAGATAATAAATATGTTTTGCCTACTAATCTTAGGTATGCAGCACTAGTCCCATCTGGGCCCTGCAGCTATGGTTAGAATTATCCACCTTACCTTTTGGACCAAGGGTTTCATTGCATATGCCAAACGTTTTTGTCTATCCTGCATAGTATGTGCCAAATACCACGGGAGCATCATTTCCAACACCCCCCTATCCATTTCATACAATATGTATGGACTTCATCGAATTGACCCCAGCACAACTAAAGAAATTTGTTTTAGTGATAGTAGATGCATTTACTATGACACATCCGGATGCTCAAACAGTGGCTAAAATTTTGGTCAATCACATCTTTGGACCTATTTTGTCAATCACATCATTCAAAAACTGTCTACAGTTTTCCAAATTGAACTGAAACACCATTGTGCCTACCACCCACAGTCAGCAGGGTTGGTGGAACGCCATAACGGCATTCTAAAAGGCAAGTTGAGAAAACTCATGGCCGAGACACATCAGTCTTGGATTACCTGTCTACCTCTAGCCCTCCTTTCCATGCGGACAACTCCCACCTCAAAAGGAGTCACCCCATTTGAGTTATTTTATTACGCCCCGCAGTGGCAAAACTTGTTGGGTGAGGAGATAGCAGATTACATGAGAAAAATGCTGACCAATACTAACAGCTGTTTAACGAATGATTATTTTTCAGGTTCAAGAGACGACAAAATCACGGAAATCAGACCAGGCGACTGGGTCTGGGTCAAGATCATCAAACGCAAGAACTGGGCATCTCCCAAATGGGAGGGCCCCTACCAGGTGTTGATCGGCAGTTCGATTAAAGAAAGGTCCTCATGGATCCACCTAACGCATTGTAAAATTGTAAAACATTTTAAGTTAGATAAAAACTTGAATCCTCCTGGGGAACAAACAGACAGCAGTAACCATGAAGGACAATAATGAGAATAAGAGAAAATAGTTCTATTGCAATATTTTATTGTTTATAACTATTGTGATTGTAATATTTTGGCCATTTCTGTTTTTTAATGAAGCTAGCCATTCAAAAAGAGACAAACACACCAACTGGCATCCAAACTTTAATACATATCTTAAATATGCATATGCATCCTCAATGAATGTCTCAAATTGTTGGGTATGTACTGCAATACCTACTGTACATAGTGGCTTAATGTTAGGGACAGCCCCTCTGGGAACAAATGATACTTGGAATAATTTGTTGTTTGAAACCACAGAAGTACCACTGAGAGATGCCTCTTCTAAATGGAACAGTGTGTTTTCAAAAGATTGTAATTTGACAATAGTTCATAATTGTACCCTAGAAGGGCAGTTTGGAGCTATAAAAAAAGACATCAATGTAAATGATACTAGTTTTGTTGAAAAAATGCTGTATGTATATGGCCTGTTATTTAATGGGCTAAAGCCAAATGGGAGTTATGAATTTCCAACCAATATCACCCTCAAAACGAATGATTGTTATTTTATTTGTGGTAGGAAAGCATATAAATGGTTACCATATGGCTGGTCAGGAAGTTGTTTTTTTGGGATATCTGATACCAGCTATTAGACACGTGAATGCATTACCTCAAGGTAAAATCTCTTAACAAACCTATTAATCCCGTAGGTAATATTGATGCGTCATGGATTTATCACCATGACTTGGTGCACGTCAGCAGCAAAGGACTCTCACATATGGACCTAGGTGATGATGTAATTGCTTGGGCTGGTATTTTGCCAGCGTATGGGACAGTAAAATCCATCTGGGAACTGAGAAAACTGTCAAAACTGTTAGAGACTCTGAGTAATGCGCCATTTTCAGCACTAGAATTGGTGAGAACAGTAGTGTTGCAGAACCATTCCTGATAACGAGCATGAAATCCAGAGTCATCTTGAAATAATTCAACATGTTTCTGAACTGACTAAACCTGGTCCAAACCCCTTGACTGACTTTTTCCAAAACCTGTTTGGAAACTGGGGTTCTGTGTTAATGAATATCTTAATTGCTGTATATGTTGGTGCAGTCATATTTTTGCTGCTTGGCTGCTGTTGCATACCATGTATCAAAATGATAATATCGTTATCTCTGCCCATGCTACAAAAGCATATTTTTCTGATTATGAGAAGGTATGGATTGTGTAAAATAAACAGTATACAAAATGTTGTAAGGGGAAATGTGGAAAAATACTGAAGTTCAACATATTTTGTATTCTGTATATAAAGGGTTAAGCAGAAAAATGTTCAAAACTGAAATGTTCTGGAATATGTTGATCACTGAGGAATGCAGAAGTTAATCTTAAACTGCTGATAAGAAAGTTAATGTTGCAAGAATAACTGTGGTACTAGCTGGTAAAAACAAGTAATCAAACTATCACTTTCTGATGAATGTTCGCAGAAGGGTCTATAAAAGCAGAACTCAAAGTACAAGTAGCCAGACTGCTGTAATACTACTATCATGTAGCAGGTCTCCATGCATGTAAAATAAAGCTGTTTTACTTGCTTACAAGAACTTGGTGTGATTCTTCCAGAATATGTTAGAAGAGTAAAATCTTTCGACACTGGGTCAACTCTAAGGGGTGTATTGTCAATATGACAGTTACCCAGGGTGGATGACTTCCCAAAGGATACTCTTATGCATTTCTTGGCTTAGTTTTAGTCCATGGTTCTGACACTAGCCGTTTGTGTCAGCCCCTCTTGGAGAACATTTGTGTCAGTGTGAGATTCATTGAAAGCTCCTAATTTGCAAACTTAGTCAGCCAGAGACCACTGACATTGGCCTTGACTTCAGAGAAATAAATGCCAAAAAGAGGCAGTCCAAGGACTGTTCTCTGAGGGACTCCAGTTGTGACTGGCCTCTTTGTAGAGATGGACTCCCCGATTCTAACTTCCTGGGTCCTATCTGTGAGTCAGCTGTCCCTGCATCTGCAGCAGCTTAGCCTTATTCCACCCATACTCCTCCCACTGACCCATGCCTACTAGTGCAACATCCCTAGCCTCCACAAGAGATCTTCACATGAGACATCAATGGAACCCCCATTCACCAGGAATGGTAACAACCATCTCATATTAGACACACGCACCATTAACTGAACCAGGACTGGCTAGGCTGTAGTCAGGGATTTTCTCCTCTAGGCCCCATGAGCAGCATCCAAGGTATTTTTATGGCTATCAAAATAGGTTCATAGGTTAGTACTAAGCTAACTGCCATTGTGAGCCATTTTAAGCCTAGCCAATTATGCCTTGTGAGACTCAAACCCTGCACCTTGTGTTTATAAGGCAAATACCTTAACCATTAAGCCACCCTCCAAACTAAATTAGTAAGAAAAACACCTGAACTCCACTCAGAGAACTGAGAGCTGCTCAACACATATAAGACCAATAGCATTCAAAATAACAATAAAGGATAGCTGAATGACTCAGCATTTACCAAACCATAAACCAAACTAATACAGTTTAATATTTTACTTTTCAACTCTCCTTTTAAGAATAGAGTTGATTACTAGTTTATCATTTAGCCCAGGCTTCTTTGTTGCATCTAACCAAATCTCCTATTCCCACCCTGTCCTAAATTGTAAACTCCGTCTATAATAAAATACTTTTATAATTTGTACATTTATGAGTGCAATCATAGGTTTACATTTCCTAATTATGTGCATATATTTTCTCTTTAAGCATTCTACTGTTTTTCGATATAGAATCCTGGAGAGGAAGCACATGAGCCTAAATATACAACCCATTTGGTGGTACAATTACATATTCCTGGACATGCTAATGTCTTATTGCAGTTCTCTGTTGTGACATAGGGGTCATCATTAATGATTTTACAATACTTTCAAAACCAACACTTCATCATTTTAGACTGCCTTCCCCTACTTCTAATATTATTATACCCATTATCAAAAACATTGTTGAGGTTTTTGCCCCAACTATATGTTATCTTATGATGGTTGTATTTAAATCAACATAGCACTCATTTTGTCTAAATTGTTATCTTTATCATCATTTTAAACTTGTAATTTATGTTCTTGGTTGGTAGTGCCGAGTAAGGGACAGATTTATTTTGTCAACCTGAAAGTATTACTTTCTTTACTGATTCAATTAGTAAATTAGGATAACTTCTATCGTAAAACATTTTACGTAATTTAAGCTCCACTTGAAAAGTTGCATCAACTGAAACTAATCTAGAAAGGTGCACCATATGACCTTTGACTATATTTCTTTTTCTGATAATGTGGGTGGTTACTATTGTACTGGAGCAATGAATTTGAATATGTCTTTTCTAAAGATATTGGAGACATTTTTTCTCTCCGTAATCTTCAGAAATAGTGCTATCCATACAATTTATGGCATCAATACCCTGTGTGTGTGTGTGTGTGTGTGTTACACACACACACACACACACACATGTAAATCTGAGGAAACTTGTAGATTTGTTCAGTTCACCTAAAATTTTACCACAACTGGAAATATCATTCAAAAACAGTAAGATATCATCCAAAAATCTAATGTTAAATTATTCTTCAACACCATTTCAAGGAATTCAAGTAAAGCAGTAACTTTGTTGGCACTTTTAGTGTCATCTTTCAAAATATATTACGGAAATATTCCAAGCCAATATCATGTAGAACACCACCCAATAAATTCACCACATCAAACTGAGTGTTATTTAGTAGCTGTAATAGATGCCATGAGTCACACAAGATGTTTCTCCTTGTCTAATAAACATTTTGTATACACATCTATATAAAAGGACTAAAGGCACTGTTGCTGACTTTCACAAAGTACAAAATGTCATCAGGCAAGAACCCTTGACGAACTAAGTCATGTAGAATATTATCCATTTTTGTGTATGCTATATTAATTTCGTTCTTGGACACTTGCTGAATGATTTAGATGCATACAGAAAAGTTCAGTATTTTAATAGCATAATAAAATCTATGATGACTGCACCCCCACCTTTATCAGGTTTCAGAACTCGAATGTTTCTATTATTCCTAATTTGTACTAATAAAAATCTCTTCTAATGTTAAATTATTGGTGTATTTTAGTTTGTCCTTTAAAAACCATCTAAAGTTACTGTCACAGATTCTGCCAAAGACTGATACCATGGGACAGGTAGGGGGCATACAAGTACTCTTCCTTTTCAATTGAACTGATTAATATTTGCAAAACACATGGTGAAAATAAGCTAACAATGTTTAAAATGTATCAATACACCACAAGTGTAAAAGTAGCAGACTCCAAATCCAGCTCCAGACAAGTGGAGTACCTCAGGGTTCAGTCCTGGGACCGCTCTTGTTTGGCATCTACTTCTATGAAGTACAAGCCAACACTAAAGGACTCTGGCTAACAAAGTTCGCAGATGACTGCAAACTGGGAGCCATTATTGAAGCCCCAAATGATGTGGATACTCTACAAAAGGGCCTTACAGAAACAGATGCTTGGTGCCAGAGCCATGGTCCAAGCTCAACGCCAAGAAATGTATAGTTATCCCTTTGGGAAAAAACATGTACCCGTGAATTACCATATAGGTGGCAGTACACTAAACACTGAAAGTGTGATGAGACTTGGGGACACAGGTGGACAGTGGTCTCACCTTCAATAACCACATCGCCACAACAGTCAGGAAATCCTTTGTCAGAAAAATATGTATTAATGTGCGTGCTTAATGCTAATTAGAAACTAAATAAGTTAACACATTTTTCATTCTATTTTATATGCACAATTTTATATACAGCTTAATTTCATATGAGACTAAAAGATGCTTTTGAAACTGCAGTGTGCTTTCTGAAACTTGCAAGATGCCCTCTGACCTAGTAATTGCTAGCACAGCAATATTCATGTTTATGCCTTTTGGAAATGTACTTGAGAAGCAGGTGATTATCTGCTAGGTCAGGAAGCAATGAATGAACAATGCTATATTCTATAATGTAATGATTTTGAACAATTAGCTCTGTTCGAAGTATGAGAACACGCACGGCTGCAGAAGGAAGAGATAAAACAGACAAAGGACTGTTGGAGAAATGAACTGCAATCTATACTTGCTTTCTGCTCAAATTAGCCATAGTACCTTGAATGGTAACATTGCATATATCTAACCGGTGGTAGCCAAGGCCACATTGTTTTTCTTAGGAAGTTTCTCACAAAAATTGATAGTACAAGCAGAAAATCATATAAACAAGCACTACAAAATGATGATGTTAAAACTTGCGATTTACTACATCAGCTTGGTAGGCAATGTCTTATTAGAAAATGTATAAAAATGCTTGCATTTCCTGATTCTAGTCAGACAAACTCTGTATTAGCACGTTTTTGTCTCCTTGCTGCAAGATTAAAGTGCCTTAACCTGAACCTACCATGTATCGATCATTTTTAAAGTATATTTTTCCTTTAACATCCTTCTATGTGGCACACCTCATCACTAAGGGCTTTTCATCCAGAAAAAAGGAGGTCATTGTCCCACTGTACTCATCCCTCATTAGATCCATTATAGAATACAACGCGCCCCATTTGGTATGTACCTCTCAAGACATCTGCAACAAGAAATACCTCACTAAAAGAATCACAGGCCTAAAGCAGATGC
Source organism: Protopterus annectens (assembly GCF_019279795.1). NCBI lineage: Eukaryota > Metazoa > Chordata > Ceratodontiformes > Protopteridae > Protopterus > Protopterus annectens. Next base: position 579,955,655 of record NC_056736.1, on the reverse strand, counting down.
CCTATGCTGACTGCCTTAAAAAACTCCAGCTATACTCTGTCGCATATTGTCTACTCAGAGCCAATCTCTGCTTAACATACAAGGCCATGTCAAACCCAGAGCTGCTGGACATGCTACACTTAAAGAAATCCCAATCCCTCAGAGCCACACGCTCCAGGGATCTAAACCTTGTCATCACAATATACAAAACATGCTGGAGGGATAGGTTCCTGACCCAGAGACTCCCCAGACTCTGGAATAGATTGCCCATACATGTCAAGCAGAGTGCCTCTTTGGCCCTCTTCAATAGGAACCTTGACGATTGGATGGGAGAAAGGAAATTCACCCCGGGGATCACGTCAGTTGCCCTGCTAGACAGGGGTCCAGGGAAGTAAATAATGTGGGAAAAAATAGCCACGGAATTGTTATGGCTAGGCTTGTATAGGTCCTAGGGCTGATCGCCTAGTACCAACCTATGAACTTGAATCCCTTTTTAAACAACAAAACATGTTTGTCTTGAAGGCTTAAATGACCAAAACTGAACACTTTAAAGCAAACCTTGACAATAATCTTGCATGGTAAACCATTCACTCCAACACTAACATCAGAAAATATCCCATTCAGTTTATTTTTGTTCCTCCCTTCCCTTGTCCAACTCGGACATTTGGGAGAATTGGTTTGTTGATTCTGAAAAGGGGGACTTTGGAGAATGTGGCTAGGTGATGGCCTGCGATCATTAATAGGGTCATCATTTTGAAAAATTATCAAAAAAAATCTAAATTATCTAATGGTCCCGCTATCTTAGAAAAAGTGGGAGTATAATTAGGATCAGGTTCTGTCTTTAGTCCTCCCTCAGTAAACGCATTCAAGACTTTATTTTTAGAAATGTTTTTAGGTTTTGGGTAAGCATGACATTCTTCATATTCTTGTTTGTCCCTCAAGTTTTTTCTGTTTTCTGACTTTAATTCTTTTTAACCAGGTTGTCCACCCAAATAAAAACGTTCAAATATTCTGTTTTGTAAGTCAGTAAAGAGGGATCTGTCTGTTTACTAGAGTTCAATTGTAAAACCTGTTTCCAAATACTGGATTTTTTGGTCATTATCTGCAATGAGTAACTTAACCAGTTCAATTCCTGTACAGTCAAGCAGTTGAATAAGATTTTGATGCAATGCTGAATTTACACCAAGACCAACAGGAAATCTCCAGAATCTCAACCCCCTTGGTACTCTTTTGGCTTTAACACATTCATTTAGGAACATACGACCCAACTGCAGGTTCCTAAATTTAATTAAAGTATGTGCAAATAATCTTATTTGTGGTATTAGTGAACCTTTTGAAGTATGTTCTTGAATCTTAAACTCAGGATTGTTTAACCAAGTTTTTAAACCAAGGTTAGTACCTTTATCCATGGGATTTGGGTGGATAGAAAGATGCCATGTACAGCAACATGGATCATTAACAACTGGTTTGTCTTTTGTTTATGTTTTTTTTGTTTGTTTTTTTATCTCTGATGATGCCTTCAGTTGTAAGGCGAAAGCACCAAGATTGTGAATAAAATTCCTTGTTTTTATTGGTAAAAGCTGAGTCAATTCAGCTATCTTTTATTATTATTACTTTGAATGGTATTGGTCTTGTATGTGTTCAACAGCTGTCAGTTCCTTGAGTGGAGTTTGTGGGAGGGGTTCAGGTGATTTTTTTTTTTTTCTTACTGATTCTGAGATTTGTGTACCGCAACCATTGTCAGGTTACTATTTTTATGGCTATACATTGCTTACTTAGCAGAATACACATCAGGTTCATAGATGGCTACTAGACTAATGATCACAAGGGCCTTTTTAAGCCAAGCCATGCATCCCAAATCTCTGACAAGTTCTGAACCCTTGATAAGTCTAAGCAGGGGCTTGGGAGATGAAACATTTACAAGCAAGGGCCTGGGAATGAACCATTTACAGGCTGCCTGTGTCCATTAAAGACATGGGTGCCAAACCAGGGATGAATTTCCTGTTCCCCATCCAACCGTCCAAGTTGCACTTGAACTGGGTTAGGGAGGAACTCTGCTTCACATGGATAAGAAGCCTTTCCAGAGAAGGGATAGTATCTAGGATACATACCCGTCTCTACAGTAGGTCCCATTTATATTGCAGGCAAGGTTTAAGTCTTTAGAACAGGTAATTCGGGTGTTGTTTCTTTTGTGGATACGCAAGATGACCATTACAGTGGGATCTGACAATGCCTTGTATGCCAGGCATAGATGTTCTCTCAAAGAGGAGACAGAATACAGGGGATAGGGCCTTGAGGCGGTCTGCATAGGACATGTTATTTACCCTGGATTCTTTTAGTGAGGAATCTCTGTGGATGTTCCAATTGTTGGACATGCCTGGTTAGGTACATACCAAAAGGGGCATTGTACTCAATGGTAGGTCTGATGAATGCCAAATACAGTGGAACAATGCCTTCCTTGGACCTAGATGCCATACCTTCATTTATACGTTTCACACAACATAGAATGATTTCCTCACTACTGTAAACATGTGACAGTCAAAGGCTAGACTGCTGTCTGTGTGTGTCCCCAAGTCCCCAATTACTGGGTCAACTCTTAGGGGTGTGTTATCAATATGATAGTTACCAGGGGTGGATGATTTCGTTTTAGTACATGGGTCTGGAACCAGTTGTTTGTGACATTTTTGTCCTGAAAACATGTGTGTCAGTGGGCGATTCCATGAGAGTTCATAATTTGCAATCTGCAAATTTAAAGAAATAAATGCCAAAAAGGAGCGGTCTCAGGACTGATCCCTGACAGATTCCACTAGTGATTGACCTCTTTGTAGAGGTGAACCCCCCCCCCCAATTCTAACTTCCTGGGTCCTGTCTGAGACCCAGCTGCCTATCCACCAGCCTGATATAAGGGTTTGTGCCTAACCTCTTCAGTTTGTCAACAATGCCAGAGTGAGGGGATTGTGTCAAATGCCTTGGCCAGGTCAAGGTAAGCAGTGTGAACCATTTTGCGCTCATCCATTGGTTTGCTGACCTTCTCAAAGACGGTAGACATCAGATTGAAATGGCCTGATGCTATTAGTTTCTCAATAAGTAGAGAGGAAAGGAACCTGACAAATAGGGTTTGGAAGGAATTTTTGGCCATTCCAGTTCTGGCTTTTATCTACTATAAACTCAAACATGATTAGCAAAACTCACTATTAAGGATATAAAATAGAGGTGGTGCTACAGGCGGTAGTCTTTGGAGATGCATTAGTCATTAAGCAGACTACATGCACATGATCTGGCACAGTCCAATGAGCAAACAGATCTGGGAAAAATTCCAAGGTGCACACTCATGGGTGCCACAAAAGAACCTATCTAGTATGTAGATAATAGGTTTTTGGTTTTTAGACTTGGATGTTTCAGATCTTTAAATGTTTAGGATTCAAAGTAGTTGGGTTACCTTACTATTATTTCCAGTAGTGGAGATCAGACCCTGGAGAAACTGATCAAAGATTATAGCATTTTTTTTGTGGATGGTGGAATGTCTAGCAAGTAGGTCCTTGACAATACACAGTGAACAGAACTGCAAGGCATAGCCATTTAAAATATATCCCTATCCCTGATGATGGCAAACAAGACTGATGAGTGAATGTATTTTCTCCATTCGAGTCAATGGGGGCCAAGGAAATACCAGTAAATACATCCTTACTCAACTGGTTGACACAGGCCTGTTAAACCTGACTTTTTTGCTTCTGCTTTTCTGGAGGTTACATAAGCAAAGTTTCTCTTGACTCGTTTACATCCTCTGAAATGATCTATGGAGGTTCTAGAAAAAAAAAACAGTAACTGAAAGGTTCTGACCTTTGTCATGCTTTTAGGACGTTTAAAGACTGTACTGAAACAAAACCCCAATATAAGGCATCACTGGCAAAGATTAAGCACAGTTAGGTGTGATAAGACACAGTCAGTCTGGTGCCTGCTGCCTTGCTATTTGTGTCATAAAAGTAGTAAGCAACTCAGACCATGTGGGAACGTACTGCTGAAATATTGACTATCTGTTCTTAGGCACATTTAAGCCATAGTCAGACAGCTGCTCCATCACATCAGCCATTTTATCCTTAATACTGTGCTGAAAGATGACAGCCATTCCTTCCTTCTCTGATCCAGTTCAGAGTACAGGTGAGCCACAGCCTATCCCAGCACTCTGTGGACACAAGGCAGAGAAAGGAATCCTGGACAGGATGCCAGTCTATCATAGGAAACCTGGGCGACCATGTGCACACACATGGCATACATACCTAAAAGCACTTTGCAGGATCACTAATTCTCATGACTCTACAAAGAAGGCATCAGAACAAAACTGAAGAACCAAGCACTAAGGTAGCAGTATGAACAATATGTGCATTAAGTATTTATTTGTTGTTAATTAGAAAGATTAACTGATTATTCACGGATCCGCTTCAACTATGATTTGGGCAACAAGCTATGAACAGCCACATTCCAAAATGGTTAAAGTCCTAGGCTTATTAGAGCGATGAGACTATATGGTGTTCACCAGTTGATATGCCACCACAGAAATACAGCAAACCCTCAGTTACCCGGAACTCAAGCAACTGGCACTCTCAAGCAACCAGCAAAAAATAAATAAATACATAAAATTGAAGAAACAGTACAATTTTCATGTGCTGCACTTTCTGTGCCCCCCCCCAGAAACATACTCTACGTTTTTAGAGTTTTAAAAAGGAAGACATTCCCTCTCTCCCCAATCTGACAAGTCAAACCAAACAAATAGTATAGGGTACAGTATTAGTCAGGCCTATTTTTAATAGTAACTCTAGAAACTACAGTTATCTGGCATCTACTAATTGCCATGGGTGCTGGCTAACAGAGTCTACTGTAATTGTGGTCTGGCTTGGGATTTTCAGCTAAAAGATGGGAGTTCCTGCAAGGAAGCAAGGCAGACTGTATCTGCCTTGCAAGACACCTGGACCTGTGTATACAGATGTTTCCATGTATACATATAATACATGGTTAGCATCAATTTCTGTGATCATCTAAACAGTTCAACTTGTCTATGACAAAATGAAATTGCTCTGCAACTTCAGCCAAAGGAAAAAGTAGCATTTCAGCCAGAGCATTTTAAGGGGAGAAATCCATACAGTTTCCGTTTTTATTTATAGCACTTTACATCCACATTAGTTATTTAAAGGAAAAAAAACTCACTTTTTAAAATAAATCCATTACGTACAATTTAAGTAGGATACTAAAAAAATGTTCTGAGATTCCTTAAGCCACATAGGTTAGTAAAGAATCATGGAGCACCATGGCTGTGTCAGAAATGAATGAATGAATAGGAAGATAAGGAAAAGCTGGAAGCCAAGAAGACTTAAAAATTTTACATTGGCATGGAACATCAATAATCTCTGTGTGATGGCATGACCCATTCAAATAGAATGCCATTTACGCCATAGGTGCTGATCCACTTATATTGGTACTGCAGCCATTAGATGGAAAGCTTACATGCCTGCAGTATCAGTTCCAGCATAAAAGTGGAGCTGTTCTTAGCAGCAGAGTAAGGGTACTACCAAGGACTGCATACGCCTCTCAATACCTCCAGTGTTAGGGACAATGCAAAAATAATTAGGGAAAATGCTAAATTTACAGTAACACAGGCTCCGAGTTAGAACTTCTAAAAATAATTTCCAATTTTAGAATGAGGTGAAGCAAATGTTTGAGAAAATATTATGGGTGGCTCTCCAAAATCTGTAAGCAGAGTCCACTTCAAACCTTGGGGACAGCTCCAAACAACTATTTTAACATCGTTTAGTAATGCTTATGGACAGCAGCCCCACAGCTTGCGTCCTCTGTAATTTGGCCAAGTACAATGCAAGTATGACACGGATTTCTCTTTCAAACATGCAGTCTTATAACTAACTTACAGATGGAACTATGGTGTTATCAGCATTGGGGACTGGCATCTCCACCTGTATGTGAAAACAGGTACTGCAAGCAGGCAGTCTTCAGCCTGTGAGACTTCATGAATAATGTTGAATCTGAACCTTAAAGCATTAAGCACCAGTCTGTGACATCAGTATCAAGCATTCCCTCCGCAAACTGAAGTATTTCATCAAAGAGGTCTCTTTGGAAGAGCTGCACCTGTCTAAGATAGTTCAGCAGCCCAATGAACAAACTGGACATCCCCTTTTCCAGCCTATCCAGAGAACAAATGTATCCACTTGGAAAGAGGGCAGCTCATTCAAGTGGCAAGTCTATTGCAGCCTATTCTGTGGGAATGGGATGGTATCTGAAGGCTACTCTCCTTATCCTTACACCATTTTCATAATGTATCCAAACTCATCCAGATGCTGTCTCTTTGCCTAGATTTTTTTTTTCTTCATCAGGCTCTTACTTGATCTTTTGAATGAAAGTGGTTCAGAAAAAGTAGCTGCCATGGTTCTTTTTAGAGAAACTGGTGCTGGCTGAGATGTTCATGGAGGAGTTTAAGATGTGAAAACCTCATTGAGGATTGGACAAGAAAAGGTACTATGAAAAGCAGACCCCAAATGCAGCATGCCTGTACTGTTGGAATATAAAGCAGTGGACCACTCCTTGCATAACATGGTGGAAAAGTAAAGAGAACAGAAATAGCCAAGATGCACGGGGAGCTGATACCTGCCTAATGAATCCAGGGGGAATGATACCTAATAATGTACCTGGGATGGGCGGGGTGTTGGTGGCACTAACATCAATAGAACTAGCATCAAAGGGATCAAAGTCTGGATATAAACATCAGAGGAGGAAACTAAATTTTGATCTGGCTAGGATCTGACAACCATGTACTGCTGAGTAGACCAGGTACTTTACACATGCCAACCTGCAACAGTAATTAATTCTGGGGCAGAGACGGATAATAATGTGCCTAGCAGATGGAGGCGAACAGAAACATTTAAAGGAATGGCATCATAAATATTTAAGCAAAGCCTCCATCCTGTTTCTTAAGGGGGCTGTCACCTTCTCATTTCAAGATTTTTACAGAACACCACTGCAGATTAACGTCAACAATGATGCATATAAATATTTAAACATGTACCATATAGTTTGTAACATGGTAGGATGAAACACCTTCAAAATATGTTAAAAACAGACATGCCTGATATATCATCTACTCCTAACAAACACTCTACTTTCACTCTGGCTGCCTCTCAAACAGCTTTAGTGACCACCTCCCAACCTTTTTACTCAGACAGCAAGTCAACCCAACTCTTAACAGCCTTTCTACCAACTAATAAGGAACACAAAAAACTTTAACCTCCAAAACGTTTTCTCCGCCCACAAACTCTACAGCTGGTCTCCACTCAAATACCTACCCCTAGAGGAGGGTGCAAAATATTTTAACTCTACCTTCACAGATATCCTGAACAACCATGCACCACCCAGAACTATAAGAATTAAAATCTAACTATGTCCCATGGCTAAATAAGGAAACCAGGGCACTACTAATAACAAGAGATAAAGCCTGGGCATAATCCCACAATACCACAAAGTTGCCAGAGATACTGTGAGCTTAGACAATAAGGCAAAATGACAAGTTAAACTAGACAATGCCAAGTATTATCATAACATCAAAACTATGCATCACAGCAAACCAAAAAAAGTTCTGGTCAGTTATCAATAAGATACTTCTATCACGCCATGCTAGCACCCCTCCCCCAACCATTACCTCCAATACAAACAGCATAGCCACCCAGTTCAATAAATACTTCACTGAAACAATTTTAGCTATTTCAAAACTATAGCTCCACCCCTCCTCCTGTCCTTCCTATATTAAATAACAAAAATGCCTTTACCCTTCAACCAGTGTCAGTAGATATGATAAAAAAGGGTTTACCTTGAATTAGTCGAAGGATATATGACTGACTAACGTAAGGTCGAACACAAAAGTACAGTAAGTCAAATATCGAATGGTCAAATACCAAAACATAAAATCAGGTCGACCTTAAGAATCACGACTATCCAAACTGAGACCATGTGAAATGCGCTGTTATGTCACGACGGTCTTAAATGTAAACTGGGAAACAAGTACTACTCATCGTAGGAGTTATAGCTGTGGTTGATACTACGTATAACACCAAAGTTATTCTTCTACGTAGGACTCTGCAACATAGATACACAGAGTATGCAAATGGCAAGGTATGTTCCTGTAACGCAACAGAAATAGGATACCCTTCAGCTAATAGTAGGTATAGCCTTCTAACATGCTGTTATATATATTTTGTTGTAGTACCAGTCCTGCTGCAATTGAAGAGGCAAGATTCATGCCAGGAAAGCTTGGCGAGATATATGGCATTATCTGCAAACAAAAGAGGAAGGATATGTTGTGTATAGACAGATTTCAGTACGTATCAGAGAAATCCGTGAATGACAGGACGTACTGGTGTTGTTACAGGAAGCTCAGAGGTAAGTGTAGAGGACGATGCATCACCACTGTAACGGACGAAGGTCATATGCGAATCACGAGTACAGGACATTTCCATGGACCAGACACTGTTAAGGCTGCCATTTAGGACGTTAGGGAAAAGTTGAAACAAAGGACAGAAACGTCCGTAGAAGACCCCTGTAAGGTTGTTAGTGAAATTCTGGCTGAAACACCGACGACTGTTGTTAATGTCCTACCAAACACCCTAACACTGAAGCAGGTAGTTACCAAGGTTAAGCGAAAGAGGAAGAAAAGTATAGTGTCAGATATGGGTACCCTAAGCAGAGTTGAGGCCTAGACACATACCAGTAAAAACTGGGAATTTCTTGTTGAACACACTGGTGCCGGCTGTCCAGCAGGTAATTGTGTAATTGTGTGGTCATAACTACAGAAAGTAATTTGGAGATAATGTGTTATTCGGATATTTTGGTGGACGGAACATTCCCTATCAGCACATCGGAGTGCAAATAGGTGTACAACATCCACTGTAAGTTGGAAGTTGGTGGGGTTAGTAAGGTTATACCAGCACTATACGGTATACTGCCATCCCAGTTGGAGGTATGTTAAATTATGTTTTGGGATTGTGTATGTAGTATGTGTACACGGTACAATCTCCTATTAGCATCTAAACTGGTAATTACCAATTAGTGATTTTGAGAAAGGTGCAGTGAATGCCATTCAAACACATTTCAACAGCGGCATCACCAAGAGTTGTTGGTTTCACCTGTGCCAGATCGTCTGGCGGCAGACACAGCGCTTACATCTCGCAGCACAGTTCGGTAGCTCCACAACATTTGCACTACTTTGTAAGGAAATACCTGCGTTGGCTTTTATTAGTCTGGAATATGTAGAAGGTACGTTTAATGAGATTGAAGCTGACATGCCTGACAACGCCAAACCACTCTGTAAATTCTTTAGGGAGAATTATGTATTGGGAAGGCCTAGATGTTACGGCATGCGTATCAACACATTAGAATGTTTGCCACCATTGTTTGCCGTTAGTTTCTGGAATCAATGGGATACATGTGGTCAAGGTTATCCTAGAAGTCAAAACGTGGCAGAAGGCTGGCATCGGCGTTTGAGGAGTCTACTTGGAAAACCTAAATTGTGTATGTTAGATGTGTTGCATGCAGTGCAACTTGAACAGAATAGGGTTGATGATGTGAAGAACAGGTTAACGACAGGTATTCCCTCCAACCCCAAAACGGCATCTACTTGTTGATAAGGAAGCACGATTAATGGAATTATTGGCAGACGGGATGACCTTAGTGTGAGGGGATTTCTACATATTACTGCACAGTACTGCTCCTTCTAATAGGCTTATGTGCGCCGTGAAGATCATTGTGGTCTTATGCATCATAGGCACATAAGTCATGTTGTACACTATCTGGTGTTAGGGGCTGGTACATAAGCTCTGTTTAATGCACTTGTGGGACAAGTCGTTATCGCACATTTGTCTCTTCTGCTATGGTGTGTTGGATGATAGTCTGCTACTACCTGTCATATCGCAGTCTTACACAGTAGCATACCATTACAGAAATTGTAGCGGTTAGCGTTCCGATTCAACCTTTGGAATGTCGATATTCCAGTAATGCGACGTGTCATCTTGCGACGTTTGTTTTTGACATTTGGTATGGTCGACATTTGTTGGTTCGACTAATTCAAGGTAAACCATAAAAAAGCTGCTCAAAAACTTAAACCTACCACACTTGCAGCTGACAAACTACCTGCAGACTATCTTAAGAGCTGCTGCAGATGCAATCGCCTACCTTGTATCCATACTTAACAGATCCATTTCTGAACACCAAGTCCCTGCCATATGGAAAACTTCCCATATTATCCCATTACACAAAGGAAGTACATCAACAGAACTGTCAAATTACTGACCCATAGTCATACTTTCTGTCCTATCTAAAACTGTCGAGAGATGCATTCATAGACAAATCATGCACTATCTCCTATCTAACAAACCACTACCAAACACTAAACATGGTTTCCATCCCGGTCACAACACTGCCACCGCCGTTTTGTCCTTCACTAATACTGTTAATGTTCATAGGAACAATGGAAAATTCATCTCCTCTGTATTTCTCGACCTTTCAAAAGCCTCCGATATGGTTTCACATAAACTAATCAATGTACTAAATGACTTAAATTTTAGTCTAGCTACTATTGCATGGTTCCAAAACTACCTAACCGACAACAAGCCATGCAATGGCAGCAAAACCTATCTTCTCTTCTACCTCTTACCATAAGAGTACCTCAGGAATAAATTGTAGGTCTCCTACTAGTCTCCTACTATTCTCAGTTTACTAAACTTCACACTTCAACAAAGCATGCTTCTATCATATAATATGCTGATGATTCCACACTATGTGCAGCTTCATCTCTACATCAACTACAACTAACACAAGATGCTTTCTGAAAGGTTGGGAAAATATGTTTATTTTCAATTGTCTCTGCACTTCTGATTTAATACATCTCTCTGTAACCTGCACAACTGTTTTTACTCTCCTTTTTGTTGTGTGATAGAGCTGAATATGTTACTGTTGACTCTCAGTTTGCAGTGAAATCTTTTGTCTAGGAGGTCTGTTTTCTTTGCGGAGAAAGTGAACAGGACTGGTTTAATCCAGCTAGCGGCATTCTTGAAAACTTATTGTTGATTGGATAATTGGGCTAGTTTCCATCGTTAATAGACCAGTGTTTTAAAACAGATGTACCCGTTTGCTCAAGCTGTTCTAAGCTGCAGAGAGACTGACCTACTGTGATATTGGGAAAAAATAAGTGTTTATTTTTAATTGTCTTCTGCACTTCTGATTTAATACATCTCAGTAACCTGTACAACTGTTCTTTTCCCACCCGCCTGCCCAGTTGTGGTGGTCTCAAGTCTTGGTGGCTTTGAGTTGCCCACCTCTGGTGTAAAGTTGATACTGGACACTCCCCCCAATCACATTACATCAGCTCATTCTACTGTTTATACTGAGAACTTAGCAAAGGCCCACCCCTTCAGCTTCTGAATACTGAATTATCTCATTATTTTCTGTCTCTTCACTTTCTACTGAAGAAAAAAGAAAAAAAAAATATTTCTTGCCTTTCCTGCAACTAGTGTACTCCAGATACAGATTTGCTGTATCCAAGGCTGTTTGCAAGCTTCTGAGCAGTGCCAAAAAGTCTGCTCTTCAATTTTTCCCTTAGATCTGCTAGTTCTCCTCTCTCCAGCACATTTACTAGCTTATTAGTCTAGCACGTGTAGCAATTATTGTACCACACAAAAAAGTGCTACCAGCACTTAACATCCTACAAGGAAACCGCTCCTCCAGACATGTCTAAAGGTCAGTTACCTGTGCTTTCTCCTATTAACCTGGTAAGTTTGGGCATCCTGAGGCTAAGTAGCAACTGCCTCATGTACACTGACAACCCTCTCCTCTTACCTCCAAACACTCAGACTTGCGAGAGATGCACTTGTATATCCAAATTGGAAGCCACATACTCTCCAGCCAAGACCGGAATAGCTGGTCAAGAGGATTAGGTCAGCACTTGCACCGCACCACATGGAACAGCCCTTCAGAACACACACCAGCACTGCCTTCACATAAAGACAGAAACCACACACCCACCTCCGCAGAGGCTCTCAATAAAAATCTACCCAAACAGCATAGACCTCCAAGGCAGAAATGCACTTGACCACCACAACACTAATCACAAGACACACAACACTCCTAGACAGTGTGCCACTCAACCAAAGCCCCTAAGGCAAACCAGCATGCCCAACACATTAGTCATAGATGACTCGATAGTGACACACACTGATGTCCACTCACTAGGTTGAATAAGGAGAAAGTAACAGTCAGCTGCCTGTCAGGTGCCAGGATCTGCCAGATAATGCACGCACTCAGGTCCCTCAACAACAGGTACAAATATGACTCTGCCATTGTACATGTGGGTGTCAATGACCTGAGACGTACCTCCCTGGACTACATGAAGAGAGACATGGAGGAGCTCTCAGATTATGTAACCCAGGCGGGTATGACCCTAGCCCTGAGCAGCCTCCTACCATCACCCAGAATAATACCACAGTACAAGCAGAAAATGACCGACTTCAACAACTGGCTAAGTTTCTGGTGTTATTCTAAGGGGATCCAGTATCTGTCTGCCTAGGATAACATGATTGACGGACCTTGATGCTTTGCCAGAGATAGCTTACATGTCACCCCTTGGCTTCCGGATACTAGCCGAAGCTCTTGCCACCCCCATGGTGCCTTTTTAGGCAGTATTCCAAAGACGAAATTACCACCGTAACAGCTACAAACAAATGTAATCTGAGGGTCATGCTGCTCAACGTTAGAAGTCTACATCTCAAAATGTACACACTTGAAACGCTCCTTAAAATGGAGACCATCGACATTTGTGCTGTAACAGAGACCTAGTTCAAGGCAGCAGAAAGTACCCCTGCACTACCAGGCTATAACTCATTCCACACCTTTCGGCCCCACAACTTGGACCAAACCTCCAAAACCAGTGGTGTTTCCATATTCATAACAGATGTGCACATTTATGATAGCCCAACATAACACACCACAGATAGTTTAGGTGCAGCTAACATTGGGTAAGCAGTGATTCGAGTTGTAGCCTGCTATATGTCCTCAACCATGTCCCAAGACTTACACTCCACGTTCCAAAGCACCCTGGAGAATAGTAGGGTCCAACCTAACACTCTCATACTGGCCGACTTCAACTACTCCACCATTAACTAGGAAAACTACTCATGTACCAATACACTTGCCCAACATTTCCTGGAATTCATTAAATGCCAATGCCCTGGACCAGCACATTCTTACCCCCACTAGAGGCAACATCCTTGACCTGGTCATTACTAACCCAATAGTCAACTCTTCCCTGGTTAGATCCGACCACAAACTAATCACCTTGGACATCCACATTCCTCCCAACCCCACCCGCACCCCACCCCCGCAAAGGTAATCACCATGAAAAACTTCTCCAAAGCAAACTTTGGGCTCCTAAAAACAGAGGTGGCTAACTTTACGGCACCCATGCAGTTGGAGAACAGGTGCATGACCGCCAAATCATACACTAATGCCCTGTACGAACACGTACACAAATGCATGGATCTCACCATACCCAATAGAACCAAGTCACTCTCCTCCAAAAAAAAGGAAGCCAATCTGGCGGTTCCTTGCCATAAACAAACTCTACAACAAGTGGAGGAAACTGATGCGAAATAAGGTGAAGTCCCAAGACTAGAAACTCCCTTATAAGCCTCAACAAAAAGTTGAGATCCCTCATCAAATCCTCTAAAGCTAGCTATGAAAACAGAATTGCAGCAGATAGTAAAGACACCACAAGGCCTTCTATAGTTATGTAAAGAATCTCCATGGCAATACCCAGATTTGCTCAGAGCTATTGCACAATGGCACTTCCTATACCAACAGATATTGCCAATATACTGGCCGACAGATTCAGTGCCAACTTTACCCCTCTCCCTCTAAAGGACCAATCACAATACCAGTAGATTGCCAGATACCCCGTATTACTGCTGCACAGGTTAAACCAGCACTGTCCAAGGCCAAGAATACAGCTTCTGTGGGAACTGACAATATCCATGCCTGTGTTCTACATGAACTACAGAATGAACTGGCACCTCACCTGTGTGCCCTGTTCAATCACAGCCTCACCTCAGGCTTTGTCCCTACCGAATGGTGCACTGCTACAGTCATCCCTCTCCACAAAGGAAGAGCGACTACAGACCCCGTGAACTATCGCCCCATTAGCCTCATGAGTCTGACATGCAAAGCTTTGGAACGCATCATCATGGACCTAATAAGTAAGGATTAGGGAATCTCCAAACTCTGGATCCCACACAATTTGGTTTTGTGAAGGGTAGATCATGCCTACTCAACCAGGTTGACTGAGTCAGTCACCAGAGCTGTGGATGAAGGCAAGGTGGTTCATACAGTCTACCTTGATCTGGCCAAAGCCTTTGATACCATTCCCCACTCAGGAATCGTAGAAAAAACTCACTAAGCTATACATCAACCCCTATATATCACTAGGTGGTGGGTTGCAAACTGGCTCACAGATAGAACTCATAGTGTGAAAGTAGCTGACTCCAAGTCAGCCTGATGACCAGTCACAAGTGGAGTCCCACAAGGTTCGGTCCTGGGTCCTCTGTTTGGTATATACTTCTCTGAAGTCCAGGCCAACACGAAGGGACTCGGGCTGACAAACCTCCCAGATGATTGCAAGTTGGGAGACATAATTAACTCCCCAAGTGATGCTGACATCCTACAGAAAGGCCTCACTGAGACCAATGACTGGTGTCAGAACCATGCTCAATGCCAAAAAATGTCATCATCCCCTTTGGGAAAAACCCTGTTCCCATGAATTACCACATTGATGGTAGCCCACTGAAAACAGAAGGTGTCATAAGAGATCTGGGAACACAGGTTGACAGCAACCTCTCTTTTGACCACCACATTGCCACCGTGGTCAGAAAGTCCTTCTATGTGGCACATCTCATTACTAAGGGTTTTGCATCCAGGAAGAAAGAGGACACTCATTAGGCCAATCATAGAGTACAATGCCCCATTTGACATGTACCTCACTAGACACCTGCAACAACTGGAGAGGCCACAAAAGTACCTTACAAAGAGGATCATAGGCCTTAAACACTTGTCCTATATGGACTGACTCAAAAACCAACGATTCTGTCTTATATCGCCTACTTAGAGGCAATCTCTGCTCGATTTAGAAAACCATGTCTGTCCCATCTCTGTTAGATATGCTACATCTAAAGAAATCCCAATCCCTCCACACGACACGCTCCAGAGACCTCAACCTCATTACCACAATCAACAAAACAAGCTGGAGGGGCAGGTTCACAGACTGCCCATGCTATGGAACAGACTTCACATACATGTCAAGCCTCACTGGCCCTCTTCAAGAGAAATCTTGATGAGTGAATAGGAAATAGAAAATTCACCCCGGGGATCACTCCAGTGGCTCTACTCGACAGAGGCACTGGGAACTAAGGTCGGGTGGCACGATACCAGGGTAATCCTATGGGCTAGGCTTGTAAAGGCTCCAGGGCCATTAGCCTAGTAAACACCTATGAACATGGCTAATTCTTAACTGATACTAAACCCAAACAAAGCTAAACTCATGATTTTTCAACCCACAAGGCCCACTGTGCCCCTCCCCACTTTAAATATCTTGTCCTTGAACACCATCATCATTTCACCCGTGACCCACACTTAGCTATTGGAAGTAGTGACATTCATATTGCACAAACAATAAAAGAAGTACACAAAAAAGCTAGGCACCCTATACAACGACAAATACTTCACTAATAATACAAAAGCAACTATTGCTCAAACACATTTCATTTCAACTCTTCTCTACGCCTCTCCAATTCTCATCAACCTAAGGAAGTCAGACGTAGCTAAACTAGAATCATGCTATAACAAAATAGCCAGGTTTGCCATTAACTCTCCATTCATGTCACATCAATGCATAGCACTCAAGAAACTTAACTGGTTAGAACTTCCACAGATACTACTCTATAAGCAACTCACCACAGCCCAGAAAATTCTAAACCACCCAGAGAAGACTCCTTCCCTCCAAAATCTCCTACGCCTTTACTCTAGTAACTGCAATCTACGTTTAAGGAACAAAACTCTGTTGACAAAAGTTAAAGCCAACAATGCTGCAGGTGACTCTCTCTAGCCTTAACTATATTGCCAGAAACTGGAATAATCTCCCTCTTGAAATAACTGTTACTAACCTATCCAACTTCAAAAAGATACTTAAAGCTCACCTTTTCAAACACTGGCTATGCTCATGCAATACCCCTGGATAAACATCAGCACTCCTAAAACCTACACAATACATTTGTTCTGCATTTTTTCCTTCAACAGAACTGAATGTAAACTACCCTCAATATACAAATCAGGAACAGACCTCTCTCTTCTAGCAATCTGTAACATTTACGTATTTTATCTGACTGAAATTACTGCACATAACTATGTGTACTGTATACATAAGTTGTATATACTTAGTAGAACACTTATTTTGAATACTAATCTAATTGCGTTCACGTTGATATTTATGTATGTAATGGGCGTACCTTCGTTGAAGGTTGTGCGTCAGAGCTGGCAACTCGGCACGTAAAAATCTGCTGCCAATCATTAGCGGACCAGAGTTCCGGTGGTGGCGAACGACGGAAAAGCGAAGAGGCAGCATTCAATGGTCTTAAGTATTGCTCTGTAACTGCATGTATATTGCTATTTTTCTTGTGTGTGTGTAAATGTTTACATTTTCCATTCTGTGGAGCTTTTATCCCCAGGCCTCAGATGAAAAAGGGCTTCTGTCCAGTCAGACTTGCCCAGTAAACAAATGTAAAATAAATAAATAAATAAATAAAATGTTAAGGGGCAGCTACATTACACAGCCCAAAAATCATCATAATTATAATTCTACGAATTTACTATACTACATTCCTAGATGTACAGTACTCTCTCCTCTCTTCATTTTGGCAACTGTGGCCCCTTGGCTGATTATGCTACTCTTCATACAGCACGTATGGTCATTTGAATGAGAGACACACCTGCTCTAAGTATTAATAATCGTAGCACTGGGGAGACAAAGGCAGAAAAATAGGGACACTGTAAATACTGCTCTTACAAACGCAAGTTGTTAGAACATGTTTTGCATTAGCATGAATTTTCTGAAGGGTATGAAGTCTATAACTCAAATGTCTGCCATTATTTTCTGACTTTAATCCTCAATGATTTGCCAGAAAAATTTTTTAGGAGAAACAGACCAAAAATATGATACAAAAATTGGACATTGTGAAAATCTGGACAGGTGAGAAGTATGGCCAGTAAAGCTAGTCATATTATATTTAATATAAACCATTCTTGTTTGGCAAATATATGGAAATGGGTACATAATTCTCACCTGTCCCCGTTTTTTTTTTTTTTTTTTTTAATAGGGACAACCTCAATTCATTTCCTAAAATCTTGTGACTTTTTTTCATGACAACCTATTGGTTTACACGCCACGAATAAGTTACTAACATCAGAGACTCATTTTTACTAAAGATAACGTGTGCTAGCTAAATTCCCCTATTAGCATTACTGTTCCGTTCCAGACAAGGGACAGTTGGTCTGTATACTTATTTTTGTCCAAAGAAGCAAGGTATTATTTACAACTTCTGCATTAAATTTATAAAAAAAAAAACATGTTGCTCGCAGGCAACTTTCAGTACATTAAGCATATCTTTCAACCAATCAGTGACGCTCTTAACTAGAAGCACTGACAAGAGAAGGTGGATTACTATACATTTTCTGAAGTAAAATAAGTTTACGAGTCTAACTAATGCCATTATTTATTACACATAATTCACCACTTTATTGTCTCCAGTTTTAGGAAAGATTGAGACAGACGTTCAATTTGATGCAAAATCAGACATATGTATTAAATACTCTTAAAGCAACCCCCGAATGTGTCAGCAAAATATGAATCATCCCTTTGAATGCTGGCCATCGACGAAACTGACCCCACAACGCGAAACTCGCTAGTGTGACAATATCTTTGTATTAACTGCTCACCGCTTCCTTATTCTAAAAACCTACCGCTTCCGCCATTTTCGGCAATCGATTACGATTCAGTACATGCGCACCACTGGTTGCTTTGGCGCCTTCTTGTAATGATGAGATGTACTGTGGGAAGGAAGCGGATTGACTGTGCTTTTTTTCCCTTTCAGCTCGTACTAGGGGCGTTGAATCCTCCAGGCCACAAACAGCACTGTGGAGTCGGTTATCACCTGTTCTTGTAGTCTGTAGTGTACATTTCCCAACTAATACAAAATTATTGAGTATATGTTAAAAGCAGGTTATTATTATTTTAGTATAAAAATAAAATTAAGATGCCCAATTTTTGTGCGGCCCCCAACTGCACTAAGAAAAGCACCCAGTCTGATTTAGCTTTCTTCAGGTTTCCTAGAGATCCAGAGAGGTAAGTGGATGTTTAAACCCATCCAGAAATTTAGAAAAAAGTGTTCATTGTTATGAAATTAAATTGAAACAAGTTTGTGAGGACTTAAAACACTTTACGCATGGTTATAGTTTGGCATAGTGTAACCTTCATTGATGTAGTCGTATACATTGTACCAACAATAATGACGATCCCATAGTAAAGAGATGAAGTTATTTGAAAGAGATGCAACTTTGGGATTCTGGGCTGATAATACTCCCTGGTGCGGGAAGGGTTAAATAAAAAAAAAACAGTTGCTTTGGAGTAAGAGACATAGACGTCCTTAAACACGTACACTTCCTGGTTTCTTCCTGTTTGCCTTTCTGATTTTTTTTAGGTATTAGTGTCTTAATTCTAATTGTAGTAGCATAACTGTCAACCTCCCATCTCCAAACGGAGGAACACTGCCTCTTAGGAAGCAAATGGACAAAATGTGGAACACTTACAGGTTTCTATTATCATCTTCAGAGAGAGAGTTCATGGTTAAAATGTGTTACTTTATACAGCTCTTTTGATGGATTAATGTGAGTCATTATTTATTATGAATATTAGTTAAAAAAATTCTTAATACTGAATGCGTGACAGCCTATTTTAATGCTGCGAGGGACGTGGACTTTTTAGTAATCAAAACGAGGAACGTTCCTCTTAATGAGGTACGTATGTTGGCCAAAATATTGTCCAGTCCTTTTCTCGGCACTTTTTTTATCCCAAGTGAATGTGACCGTTTGGCCTTATAACAGTGTAGAATGCGCGTGCTCAATAATCCTAGGTTGTTTATTTTGATAGCCATACCTGCCAACTACTTCAGTATGAGGAACGTCCGCTTCTCATTAGGAGTCTTAAAACGTCCATACTCCACGCTGTTCCGCATGTAGTCTGTCACACATTCGCATTAATATATGTAAATATATATATTTCTCTTTTTATATATGTATGTGTCTGTATAGATATATATATATATATATATATATATATATATATATATATATATATGTGTGTATAGAGAGAGAGGTGTACTTTATTTTAAGTGATATCCATGGTAAATAATACTAACTTCACAGAGAGCTGTCAAATTCTTACCTGCAGAGTCAGAGATAAATTCAGAAATAATCCCTTTTTAAAAACACTAGCACTGTAAAGTTCAAAAGTTGACAAAATAAGACCGTTGTCATTTTGTATTGTATGTAATCCCGAAAGCACCAGGCTTAGGAGGGACAGTGACATTTCTAGCAAAAATTGGATAAATGTCCCTAAAAATCAGGGAAAGTTGAGAGGTATGAATCATATTAATTCAACAAAATAACTTCTTATAAGTTTAAAGTAGCACATTTTATCATTCTGTGAGCTTCTTAGTTGAAGTTAGTAATTGTTTCACATATTGTCCATTTGCTCCACATTCTGAACCTGGAAGGTTGAGAGCTGTGCTAAAGGGCAGTGCTGTAACTTTGGAAATTATTATCTCAGGAATGTAGGATGACATGTAAATTAAAGAAAAAAAAATGATTTAGTAATATTTTTAAAATGTACTTTTAGGTTGCAGAGCTGATGGAGTAAGACTATTTGCATTAATATGCATGGATCTTTGATGTCAGACTTTATCTACTTATTAACTTTTTGTCAAAAATCAGAAGTTTTAGAAGGGATGGTTGAAGGAATTATTTTATCGGGAACTGGAACAGTAAATAGCCTATAATGGACAAAATAAACTGACGTAAAATTTGCATTCTGATAAGGGATGAGAATGATTGATTTTCAGAACTTCATAACTCAAGATTGCATGAATGAAAGCCATTTTTTAACTGTGTTAACTTTCCCAACCCCATGATGATCAAGTGCACTGTCCTGTAGTTGGCACATTCATTTCTTCTGACTTCCCATGTTACATACACATAGTTGCTACTACTTCCTGGCAAGTGTGTTATTCTAAAGAGTTCAGCATGGATACACACGTGTACAATTGTGATGTTCATCTGGTGTGTAAAATACATCTCAGCTGGGCTTGGATTAATGTTTCACCTCTTGTTGCAGGAGTGTGGTTCCAGACAATTCTACCAGGTGTACGTACACCATACAGATTACTGGAAAAGTGCCCCTGCCAGAGTGGCGCCCTAGGCAGCTGCCTAGTTGGCCTGTGCCTAAGGCCAGTCATGCTACCAGTAACATTCCTCTAGGGAGCAACAGACTATCTCCAGCCCATTGGGTTTGGAAAGGCAGCATAGTTTGTTCACTTCCATCCTGACAGTTAAACCATCGTATGTTGGTGAGCACTTGGGGGATAGTGAATGGGGATCCTGCTAGAGCTTCAGCTGTAGTGCAGTTTGACAGCTGCTACTAACTTCAGCTAGTGTCATAGAATGGTTTCCAGGCAGCAAATGATGCACAGTGCCCTGTATTGGGCACATCTAAACACTTCTTCTTTAGTCCCATTCCTTAAGGGGAACAAGTGTTCCATAACTACCTCCCGCTACACACGCACTTTCAATTTCATTAGTGGATTATACTTTTGGAAAGTTTTTAAAGAATGTATTTCTACCACCTGTTATTAGGTGGGATATTCACAGTATGGTTTTTATTAGGTGCCTGAACTCTAGGGAATCTTAGATCTTCTACACAGAGAAGTTTCCTCATTATTTGCCTAAAAGAAAAATAGGTACAGAAAACAAGGGTACTCCCTTAACATGGAATAAACAGTAGATGATATCTTCTACCTGAGTAAAAGATAGCACCCAGACCACACACATTCAATATTGGTTAAAATGCATACGGTTTCTCAATAACAGACAACTCTTGTCTGCTCATGTAACCAAGTCACCATGATTCTGAACCAGCACTTAAGCTGGGTTAGGAGTTTTCCATTAACACCTATGGCAACTTCTCCAGGTTCTCCCTACATTACAAAGTTGAACCTGTGCCACTACTTAGTTATTAATACACAACTGACATTCGTATGATTAGTTATTGTTAAATACAATATATACCAAAACAAGATGTAACTTTTTTTTCTGTTTTATATATCTTATAAATATGTAAGTAAGATGCAACAGGGGTGTGAAATTGGAAGCTTAACTTGTATATATAATGATATTTAAATGTACTCTGCAAATGACATCTTGTAACTTATATTTTTGATTGCAGATATTAAATATCAGATTTGATTGTTTCAGCTGTAACATTCTGTAATGACTTAAATACTGAAATTATTTCTATCGATCCATCATCAACCCCTTTTTCCCATTTTGCACATATGGGGTCAGGGTATCACTTCAGCAGTGACAATCATCTTGAGCCAAGGTTTACACTGCCAGGTGGCTAGCCCTGCCGCTTTAGTTCATCCATACCACTCACTCGCACACAGGGCCAATTTAGAGAGTCCAGTTCACCTTCTGCATGTGTTTTTTGGAATGGGGAGGAAACTGGAGCACCCGGAGGAAACCCACACGACCACAGGGAGGATATACAGACTCCACACAGAAGGCCCCCAGCCGAGAATCTTGTTCCGAGGTGACAACACCAACCACTGTACCAGCACAGCTGCCCACAATTACTGAAATTATTTCTAATAAAATATATTGTACCATGTATATCTGGTATCACATCTGTAGAGTAACTTCTAGTGTGATTGTATTAGAATTTGTTTCTGAATAACAGAAAATGTATAATGTAATGTCTTGTTATACTGTCATTGTTTTGTCTTGATATTTTCTTGGATATCCAACATTTTAAGTGAAAAGTCAGGGACATTTGAGAAGTATGTTGTTGTTGTCTTTTGGCTTTTCCCGGTTAGGGGTCGCCACAGCGGAACTCCAGTCCGCTAATGATTGGCAGTAGATTTTCATGAACGCCGAGGTGCCAGCTCGACGTTCAACCTTCAACGAAGGCGCGCCCATTTACGCATGTCTTTCAAACACCCATCCAACTGCGGGGAGGACATGCAGACTCCACACAGAAGGCACTCCCCGCACTCCAGCCGAGAATCGAACAGGAGAACCTCTTACTCTGAGGCAACAACGCTACTGCTGCACCACCGTGGATTAGACTACATTTGAGAGGTATGATGCTGCTGTTTTTTTTTTTTTTTTTTTTTATACAGACACCTCCCAAGTAACAGCTTTCTCTGATTTTGATGGGAAGAAGCTTTGCCTGATGATCATAGCAGATATATATATAAAATGTGTGTGTGTATGCAGACATAGATATGTGGAGCCACGTCAATTTACTGAAAAGTAATATACTGAAAATTAGAGTACTGAATAGACAGTGTTGAAATGTCAACATGCTGAAACATTAAAATACCTACTTCCCTACATGTATAGAGCGCTGGGCTTCCCCATCTTGCAGGACATATGTTAGAGCTTGTTTCTAAGTTTCACTAGCAGGCGAGTGATGTTTGTTGACTGGATGTGTACTGGTGCAGTGTATGTAGGTAGTACATGTATTCTAGTAGTAGGTGTTTTGAGTTTGTCATTGTAAAGTTTCAGTGTTCTGACAATTCATGATTTTGTATTCAGTATTATGACTTTCAGTACCAATTTTTCAATAAGTTGTGGTGTGTGCGCGCATAAACATTTATTAAATAGTTAAGTATACCTGTATTTAATCCATCTATTGAAAATATTTGTTCAGGTTTCATAATGTGCTCAACATGTTCTTTATTCTGTAGATTTTCCTTCTTAAATGATGAGGGATCTGATGATGTCTTTCATTTGTTCCTCAATGTATGGGTCTTGGATCAGACTTTGGCAACTTGCAAGCTTCTGGATCTGGTGCTTATGCTCCCCCCTTACCCACAATCCCTGGTGGTATGTGAAATACCCTAGGTCTTGTTTGCCACCACAAGAGCAGTTACACCAAAAACGCTAGGTGTCCGGAAATGAACAGCCCAAATGCGACAGATAACTTGTTATACTTTAATGGATTCTGGTACCAGAATCCATTAAAGTATAACAAGTTATCTATCGCATTTGGGCTGCTCATTTCCGGACACCTAGCGTTTTTGGTGTAATTTCTTTTGTGTTTTCGTATATTGAATATTTTGCACCACAAGAGCGGGACAGATCTGTGGGTTCTTAGGAGATAAGTGAATAACATTTGACAAATATATTTTGTATCATATATATCTATATATACTCTTCCCATAACCTTTCTTTTTCCCATTTCTTCACCTCTTGCATTGGATTTTCTCTACATTTATTGTGTGTGTGTGTGTGTGTGTGTGTGTGTGTGTGTGTGTGTGTATATATATATGGAATACAAACTTTTTACTTTGTATCTTTTACTTGCCAGGTTGTAGTTATAACTAGTGTTATGGTTACTTTATTTTTCCCTTTCAGGATTTCCGAAAAACCATCTGGTTTTAAAAAGTGTGTAGCTTGTTCTCACAAGTTACCCAACTGTGACATCCATGAGAAATGCATCTATTGTCTAGGTCCTTCACAACTGAAAACAGCCCGCTCCATATGGGAAGCTTTTGGCCAGCAAGCCGTCATGGAGAGAAGGAACAAACTTATTTTAAAAGGATTTCTTCCAACACCTGGGGTAGAAAGTGCTCCTAGTTCCTCAAAACGTTCTTCTGCATCTGTCTCCTCCAACCAAAAACCTGCTAACAACCAAGGGGGAAAAAACACAGGGAGAGGAAAAAGACAAAGATAAGTTGAAATGTTTAAGGAAGAGGTCTGTGGATCTCTCTTCTTGTTTGATCTGACTTCTAAAATTCCAAAACCCTCAGAGCCAACACTCTTCATATCCGATTATTATCGGATCTAGAACTCTGAAGAGATACCTGTATCGGCTATGCTCCATTCTCAATCCCACAAGAAAAAAGATGTCATCACTGCAGACCTTCCTCCACTGCTTCACCTTTCCTGTCAGCCAGGTCATTTTAGGAACCTAACTTAAGCTGTCGTGGACAAGATGATGAGGAAATTTCTCCAGACGCAGATACAGTTGGGTGTCGTCCTGAGCCAGGTCTCCACTGGAGCAGAGGGAACAACTTTTTCCACATCAAGTAGGTACTCCCTCAGATCCAACCTTTCAGATTGGGGCTATTGGATCCGACACCCGCCTGAAACAAGTGTGCATTGGACCCTAGGCTTAGTTCGTCGACCCCCAATCTCCAATTCAGTCGGCTACGGCTGCTTCAGAGCCATCGGAATCTCGGAGTCTAGCTGTCGTTGCTGACTGCAAAAGAATGGGTTCAGATCAGAGATCTGAGCTGTTCCTTCCTTTTGGCTGTAACATCAGCCTAAGATTCTAGCAATGCAGCGTCTTGGGTTGAGCCTCCCTCCAAGACTTCAACTTGGCTCCCTGGACCTGTTTCAAGCTCAGAGTTCAAGGCTTTTGAGACAGCACTCTCTCATTCCAGAGAAAATACTTTTCCTTCACACTTGGATCTGTACCTTACCCAAAGAATCTTCTGGGGTCTGGATCCTACTCTTCGTGTCCCTTCTGGACAGCCAGTGACCACAAATCTCCCACTAACAACTATGGAGCAGACCACATCAGCTTTTGAGTCTTCAGCAGAGTATCCCACTGAGGAAGTACACAAGAAGCATGCCTGAAAAAAAGACACCTAGATTCTCCTCAAGAGTCTGCCACCACAGACACTATCTTTAAAGGAGAAGGTTCCCCCAGATCTCCCTTGAAGACAGGTCATTTGGAGAGATCTCAAACTTCTTAAAGAGAAAGGAGATGGTTTTCACAGCCACTTTCTTCAGAAGACTCTGTATTCAGTGAGGCTTTGGGCTGTGGGCCCATCTGTATCTTGGTTGGCTCTGCCTGTGGACAAAATGATAGACCTAATTTCTACATGGGCTTGGAATGAACTAGACACTGTGGAATCCATTCCCAAGTAACCAGACAAATTTCTCATTTGCCCCAAAGGACTGCTCTCATTGGAGGAAGGCCTCAAAGTAGATTGTGTGGTGGTGGTGGAGGTGGCCATCAGGAAGGAACTGGTGGAAGAGAGTTCCTCTGTCCACCCACCAAACAGGGAGTCTCATGCATTGGATAGATTTGGGAAGCAAGTCTATGCTTCATCTTTCTCTGAGTGTTTTAAATTATCTGGCACATGTTTAAGAGAGATTTGACCAAAGAATTCTCAAAGTCTGTCCTAGAGAACATGCCTGGGGATCAGAAAAATCCACTGTTGCGCAGCTGGCTGCCCTTCAATCATTGTCCAGTATCTTTATGCACCTTCTCTCCAGTGTTACAGCGGGTGCAGCCAGAGCAGCTGGTGCAGGCATATCCATTAGGAGATGCACATGGATGAGTCTCTTTGACTTTGCGGAACACTTCAAGATGTCCTTTGTGAATGTCACCTATGATGGATCAACACCTTTGATCCCAAAGTGAAAGATACTCTCCAGAAATGAAAAGGAGGGCAAATCTCTTTCTGCCGTAGAATCAAAATTTTCACTCTCCAAAGGACCTTTTCCAGGAATCCAAAGAGAGGCAAGAAAATATGTTTCTGTAAATCTCTGGAGTTTTCACCTGACACCTCTGGAGGCAGGGTCCCCTGTGGTGGGGGGACTCTAATGGATGTTGCTGTAGTGGCCAAGGTGGTCCACAGAATCAAGGGTTCAGAGGTCCTTTCTCTGAGTAGCCTTTTCCATGCTCCTGGGCACTTGCCTGACTGCTGCACTTTGAAGGCAGTTGGTTGGAGCCTATCCCTGTACTCAGCAACCTGGACATATATCACTCAAGACAAGTGGGTGCAGAGGATAATAACCAGAGGCTACTTCATTCCCTTTTACACCATTCCTTCTGTTCCAAAAAGACTTCTTGATGTTCAACCCCCTCAAAGGGAAGTGGCAGCTTCAGTAATAAGGAAGCTCCTTATCAATTGAGTCATCCAAGAGGTCCTACCAGACCAGACAAGATCCAGAATTTAATTTTTTTTTTTAGTGCCCAAGGTGGTCCACAGAATCAAGGGTTCAGAGGTCCTTTCTCTGAGTAGCCTTTTCCGTGCTCCTGGGCACTTGCCTGACTGCTGCACTTTGAAGGCAGTTGGTTGGAGCCTATCCCTGTACTCAGCAACCTGGACATATATCACTCAAGACAAGTGGGTGCAGAGGATAATAACCAGAGGCTACTTCATTCCCTTTTACACCATTCCTTCTGTTCCAAAAAGACTTCTTGATGTTCAACCCCCTCAAAGGGAAGTGGCAGCTTCAGTAATAAGGAAGCTCCTTATCAATTGAGTCATCCAAGAGGTCCTACCAGACCAGACAAGATCCAGAATTTAATTTTTTTTTTTAGTGCCAAAGAAAAATGGTGACCTCATACCATTTTTGGATTTAAGCTATGTAAACAATTTTGTAAAGAAAACGAAATTTCAGATGGTCACAATACAGTCTATTCTACCTCTTCTGAGAGAGAAAACTGGATGTGCTCGATTAGCTCTTTAGGATGTGTACTACCGCATAAAGGTGGACTGACACTCCAGGAAGTATCTTCCTTTCTGTCTAGGAGCCAGTCATTTTCAATTCAGACCTCTGCCCTTGGGTCTCACCATAGCTTCACGGGTGTCTACCAAATGTATGACAGTGGTTGCAGCTCATCTCTGATGGCAAGAGTTCGCATGTTCCTTTACTTTAACTGGTTTGTTACCACCCTTACCTGGGATCTACTTATCCAGGCCAGGTATTCCTTGATCCACCTCTTTTTCAGGCCTGAGTATTACTGTCAATCTGACAAAGTACAGTCTCTGCCCAGCTCAGTGTTTTAGAGAGCATAGGATCCCAGGTGGGTACAAGATTTCAGATTGCAAGACTTCCCTAGGCAAGAATTGCAACCATTTTCCATCAAGCCGTAACAGTTCTGCCTTTCAGAAACCACCAGCAACAAAAATTTTTCATCTCTTAGATTCTGTGGCAACATGAATTACCCTGGTTCCTGTAACCAAAAACTACATGTGAGTTCTTCAGTGGACTCTTGCAGTCCACTGGTCAATAAGACGACAACCTATGGGGTGGAATTTATTGGAGAAACTGGCATAGGAACCAAGGTTCCGAGAGGGAAAGATGATAGAATGGAAAGACACCAAGACAGTCCGCTCCGAGAGGTCTGGGCGTCGAGACTTCCTCGTCGGCTCCGAGGGGGTAAGTAGCATTGGACCCTTGTCCGACCCCGCTGTCCCTCTCGGAGCTTTGGTGCAGGTGAGTTCGGCTCCCACATCTGCCTCGGAGCCATCGCTTTTGGTGCGGAGAAGGTCTCCAGGCTCACCGGAGCCTCCCTCCGTTCCGGAACACAGTGCCTTCGAGGTGATGTGTGCTGTCCACCGAGACGGCCCCACCCTCTGCTCCATTGGCTCCGTCCCAGTCGATACCCATGTCTGCCTCAGATCCTTCTCTCAGTCACAAGCGTAGGGAACCTATGCCCCAGGATGCCCCACTGGGTGACCCCTCTTCTTCCGAGACCTCTCCTGAGCATGCCTCAGAGGAGGTTCCCAGGAAGAAAAAATGTAAGAGGAAACATGTGGACTCCCCTGAGTGCGTCACCTCTGATACGTACTTGGATGACTCGGAAGGGTCCCCCTCTGAAGATGTATAATTTTCAGACATTCTGGAGATCCTTAGAGGGGAAACTGGAAGTCCCTTGCCCCTTCTGAGGATGAGTCCGTGTACCTGGATGCATTTGGTTCCCGACCTTCCACCTCCTGGGTGTCTCCACCTTTCGACCCACTTTTGATTGTCGTGAGTTGAAAGGCTTGGAGTGCTGCAGAGTCCATGGAGCCTGTTCCGAGAAGGGCCAGACAAATTTATGACTGCACCAGATGACAAGTCCTTCCTCTCCAAAGGTGTGCCAGTTGATGCTATGGTGGTGGAAGCAGCCACCAAGAAGAAACTTGCGGAGACTTCCTCTTCTATCCATCTGCCAAACAAGGAGTCTAGAGCCATGGATAGGTATGGGAAGCGTGTTTTCTCTTCAGCGGCCTTTACTCTCTAGTCACTGAACTACTTGACGCATTTTACAAGGCTTCAGAGGGATCTCCTTAAAGAGTTGGGAGATGCCCTCCAGGATCCTTCAGCTGAGGGAGCGGCTTTCAAGTCCACTAGCCAGCTAGTGACCCTAACCTTCATTATCAACTCCTCCATGCGCTTGATTTCTTATGCAGCAGATGGAACGAGCAGGGCTGCAGGCACAGGAGTAGCTCTTCACCGACACTCCTGGATGCGCCTTTGTCAATTTCCGGAGCCCTTCAAGTCCTCCTTTACGAACGCCCCCTTTGACGGATTGGCCTTGTCCGGGCCGCAAGTTCGAGAGACTCTTACCAGGAGTGAACGTGATGGCAAAACTCTCTCTCTCTCTGCCGTAGGAGTCCGTTTTTCCACTCCATCCTGGCCTTATCCCAAAGGCCAAAAGAGTGGTAAAATGTGGTTCCGTAAATCCTGGGGGGCTTTGCTGGACACTCGTGGCAGAGGGGGAAATAACGGGAGACGCCGACCTCGTGGCAGGGGGGGTCCGCAACAGGGGGACAGGGATACGTTCTCTGCCAGACCCTTTCAAAATCCCTGAAGGATTTCCCGGCTGCTCACCTCTGGAGGCAGTCGGGGGCAGAATTTCACTGTACCCAAGAGCCTGCCAAGATTATAACAGAAGACAAATGGGTACAGTGCATAATATCCAGGGGTTACAAAATTCCCTTCACCCAAGTACCCCCAAATTGTCAAAAATCAACAATCCCAGATATTCCACCCAGTCTTCGGGATCAAGCAGCCGTAGAAGTAAAAACTTTGCTGCAAAAAAGATCCATTCAGGAAGTTCCCGCAGACCAGATAGAATCCGGAACTTACTCAAGGTTCTTTTTGGTTCCAAAGAAGACAAGGGACTGGAGACCGATCTTGGATCTCAGCAAGTTAAACAGGTCAGAAGACCAAGTTCTGGATGGTGACACTGCAGTCCATTCTACCCTTTTTGGGTCAGGATGATTGGATGTGCTCTGTCAATCTCCAGGACGCGTACTACCACATAAAATGGACAGGCAATCCAGGAGGCATTTACACTTCCGGCTGGGAGCCAGTCATTATCAGTTTAGAGCTCTGCCCTTTGGCCTCACCACAGCCCCCAGGGTTTTCACCAAATGCATGGCAGTAGTCAGGGCTCACCTGAGACGTTTGGGATTCTAGGTGTTTCCTTATCTTGCTGACTGGCTCCTGTCTGCCACCACCAAGCATAATCTCCTAAGGGCCAGGAACCCCACTATTCACAGTTGTGCATGCCTAGGAATCACAATAAATTACGAAAAATCTGCTTTGTTGCCCTCTCAGTGTATTACTTTCATAGGCGCTGAGCCAAACACAAGAGACATGATAGCCAAGCTTACACAAGAAAGAGTGCTTGCCATTCAAGGTCAGGTGTCTCTTCTTTTGTCAAAATCAAAGGTTCAGGCTTGATTTGTCCTGAAAGTCTTGGGGTTAGTTCCGCTAGCCTGTTATCACATGAGGATCCTGCAATGACTCCTCTTCACTCAGTGGTCGTATCAGGATTTGCCAATGTCACACATGATCTTAATCACGGATACTTGCATGAAAGATCTACAGTGGTGGCTCCACTCTCCCCTAGTCTGCCCTTGGCAGACCCTTTGTAGCCCCTCTTCTAGTAGCCACAGTGACCACAGACGCTTCCCAGAAGGGGTGTGGGGGGGCATTATCTGGGGCAGACAGTCCAAGGAACTTGGCAACCTCATGAGTACCACATGCACATCAATGTCCTGGAGATGAGAGCGGTGTTACTAGCGTTGCAAGCACTTCACGACTCTCTCCCTTTGGGCCATATAGCAATTCAGATGGACAACATGTCAGTAGTGTGGTACGTCAACAAGCAGGTGGAACCAAATCCTATCCCTTATGTTCGGAGGCCCTTTGCATATGGCAATGGGCGACTTACTGTCAGCGTTTTCTGGTTGCAACGCACATTCCGGGGAAATCCAACATGATAGCGGACAAACTCAGCAGGGCAATTCTCATGCCCCACGAGTGGTCTCTGAAACAATATGTGGCAGATATGATTTTCCGCAGATGGGACCATCCACGCTGCGATCTCTTTGCCTCTCACCTAAACAACAAATGCAGCGGCTATTTTGCCCTAGTTCCCTCTCCGGGACAGTCACCCAGTGATGCACTGGTCCACGATTGGCCCCCCAGAATCCTTTATGCTTTTCCACCCTTTCCTTTAATTCCAAAAGTTCTTCAGAAAGCAAAGTTGTTGAATTGCAAACTGATCCTCATTGCTGCATACTGGCCTCGTCAGATATGGTTCTCATTCCTATCACATTACCTGAAAGAGGAGCCTTGGATTCTGAACCCAGTTCCGGACCTTCTGACACATCAGTCGGGTGCTCTTCATCCTTCCATGCCAGCTCTCAAGCTGAGATCTTGGTTTCTCCACTTCCAATCCTAGCCAGGCGCCCTGATATCTCTCCGATGGTTCAACATATTTTAGTCTCTTCCCATAAACCAACTACTAGGAAGCTTTACACTAGTAAATGGAAGAGGTTCTCACTCTGGGCCGAACATAATGACATTGATCCTTTTACAGCCCCAGTTTCAAAAATTTTGGATTTCCTGGCTGAAACCTTCGAAAAAGGAGCAGCGGCTGCTACGATTCATGTTCAACTGGCTGCTATTTCTAACTTTCATGTGGGACTCCTAGGTTCTAATGTCATGTCCCATAAGTTATGCAAGGCCTTTTTGAAAGGTGCTACCCTTTTAAGGCCTCCTATCTGAGAACCTCTCCGTCCTTGGGATTTAAACCTAGTACTAGCTGCTTTGATCCTTCCTCCCTTTGAACCAGCTGCTTCTTGTCCTATGAAGTTCATATCATGGCAGATTCTCTTCTTTGTTGCAATTACAGGTCTCTGAGTTACAAGCACTTTCCATCTGCCTGCCTTGCATGATTTTTCACAAGGATAGAGTCTGTCTTAGGACTAATCCTTCCTTTTTACCAAAAGTCTGCTCAGAATGTAAATTTAATCACTCAATTGAACTTCCTGTTTTCTTTCCAAATTATGGCAACAAGGCAGAGTACAAATTACATTAGTTGGATGTCCACAGGCAATTACGATTTTATCTTCAAAGGACCAAGGACATCAGAAAATCAAATCAGTTGTTTGTATCATTTTCTCAGAGCAAACAAGGCTCATCTGTTTCCAAAGTGACTTTTTCAAAATGGTTGTCTAGTACTATTACTTATGCTTATGAGTCTCGGAATGTGTCAGTCCCATAGAAAGTCAGGGGGCATTCCACTAGGTCCTTGGCTACCTCCATAGATTTTCAAGCTAGGCTTCCTTTAGATACTATTTACGCGGCAGCAACATGGGCTACTCCCCATACTTTATAACTCATTACAAAGTGGACATGGCTTCTTAGAACAGGGCATCCTTTGGTTCCATGGTTCTGAAGTCTCTCTTCCAGTGAGCCACCTGGGATTTAGGTGCTAGGGACGCTGTCCCAACCAGAAAAAAGGAAGGCAAAATGGACAGCATAACCTAAAGAAGTTATGTTCTTACCATAAAGTTCCATGTTTGTTGTCCTATATCTCGTCTTCCTTCTTGCGTCCCTCCCTCCTTCCCCCATCCTGGATGATTGAGAGGAATTCATTTTTTGGCTGATATGGGTGAGTATCCTGTGCCTTTCAACCTTTGGTGTTCTCCTTGTCACCATGTTTTCCTTTCCTGTTGGTGCAAGGAGCCTTATTGTTACCTCTTTTGTTGTGTGTGTGTGTGTGTGTGTGTGTGTGTGTGTGTGTGTGTGTGTGTGTGTGTGTGTGTGTGTGTGTGTGTGTGTATATATAATTTTTTCTCCTTATATAGAGGTCAGTTATCACAAACGAGATCTGGGTAGCTACTGCTATGCATGCTGGGATAAGAGGTGAGCCTCAAGCCAGTTAGGACTCTTCGAGCTTTAGAAGTGGCCAAGTCGGAGCCGAGATCGGCTCCAAACCCAACCAGAAAGAAGGAAGGCGAGATACAGGACAACAAACATGGAACGTTATGGTAAGAACATAACTTTTTTCTTACCATAACTGCTGTGGTTGGCATTTCAAAATGGCTGCACACTGAGCAGCAGCTTAGTTTCAGCTCAATATATGTGAAAACAGACACGGGGGCAGTGAAATGTAAGCCTGGGTAAAATTCCCTTACTAGCTAGTAAGTACACTGTGTGGAGGCCATCAAAGCAAGAAATTCATAGAATCTAAAAAAAAGTCAACCAGAAAAACTGAAGACAAAATACTGGCTGGGAAAAAATGCTGTTCTTCAGCAAAAAGCATTTCAAGCTTCGGCTTTGGTTCAAGAAATGGCTTCCAGTAATTTATAGGGGAAAAAAAAACAAATGCACTGAGAAATGATTAAAATAAATGAAGCACTGAAGGAATATATCAAGTCAAATAACAAAAAGCTGGAAAAATAAAACAAACTTTAATTAGATATTCAGATGAACTGAAAACAGCAAAAATTGCAGGTTAAAATGAAGAAAAGGCTGATAAGCCTCATAATCAGATGATTGAAAAAATAGAGTTACAAGACAAAGCTTGCAGAGAAAAACTGAAATTTGTTGCTTTACCAGGGAAATTTAAAGGAACATACAGTAATAATTTTATGAAAACAGAAATAAGCAACTGGACTGGGGTTCCACAGCAGAATTTGTTAATTGAAAGGGCACATTGAGTGTATGCTCCAAAACTGGCCATGAGAAATCAGCCAAGATGTATATTCGTCAAGATGGACTCGTACCAGCAGAAAGAGTTGATTCTGACAAAACTGTGCCAGAAGGGATAAGTATTAAAAACTGAAAACAGCAGAGTGTTTGTGGAACATGAATATTCACTGTACACCAGGCAGAAAAGCTAATTTATCCTAGCAGTCAAGGAATGTTGAGAGACTGGAGTGAAATTCAAGCTGCTGTATCCAGTTGTTTTCAGAATATTTTTTTTCCTAGAGGATAAAAGACAATTTTCGATGCAAGCTAATGAGGAAATAAAAAGTATATCCTGCAAAAAGTGAACCAGTAAGCACAAGGGATTCTTCTTGTCATTCTTCTGACAAGAGACTTTACCAATGAAACATTTTCCAATGTTCCAAATGAAAATGCTTGTGAGAGAGAGAGAGAGAAAAGTGCAAGAGTTGATTAGAAAAAAATAAAAGTAATTTAGTCTTGAAACAGAGTATGGCGTTGTGAGATGGAGATGATCAGGAAGAAGATCAGCAACACTAAAATTAGTGAATAAATGGGATAAAGCATCAGTCACATGTAAAATATGGCTTTGCAAGAAAAGACTGCTCTTTTGTTGACTAAACTTGTTTGTAGACTGTAAAGCACATAACCCACATTATGTTAATATTTAGAAGGTCACCAAGGGGGGGAAATAAGTCGCTGTAAGTAAAACACTTTTTGTTCTTATTAGTATTTGAATAAAACATTTCATGATATAAACTGCATGTAATGTGCAATCAGGGATATTTTAAATGTGAGTGAGTCTTTTCAGTGACTGTGTGTATTAACAATATTAAAGAAACAAGTATATTTTGGAATTGTAAGACCTGTAGGTTTTAAAGTATAACAAGAGAAGAAAGACTGGACAGAAGCCAGTTTAAGTTAATTTAATTCTGTGATATTTGACTGCTCGGACAGGGTGGAAAAGTGTACTGATCATAAGAGGAATTAAGATGGTAATTTTCTTTTTTTACATGGGTGCTTGCGCAGATTAATGTTCTTGGCTTAAACTGTAAACAATTTTTCTAAGTAAATACAAAAAAAAAGACAAAATGATGAAATGCTAAGTATGTTGTATCTGCAAATGCGAGTGCCAAGAAGTCTGCAGCTAAAGGCAGTTAGGGGAATTTTGTGCATTCTGTTCTGAATGAAATGTACAAAGATTCCTTTATGCATCTGCAAAGTTGTTAACTGCTTTTTTTTCTCATTGCTGATTACTTTAGCATGGAAATGCACTGTCTGTAGGTGCAAGCAATTAATTTTGATAGTACTGGGCATTCTTTGCTGAGGGAAATGCATAATTTAAAGGTACAATGGCATATGTGGTTCAGTGAAAAATAAAGTTTGAAATTATGGGAAGTGAGTAAGAGAGAGCCTTCCCTGCAACCTTAATAATTGAATGTATTTAATAGAACAGTGAGTAATTTAGTTTATTTCAAGGTAGCCAATGCACTTTTTCTTAGGGCTAAAAGTTGATGTTTTCTGAATGCATATAAACTGTTTTCACATCTGGAAGAGACATGGAGATAAAAGAATGGACAGCAATCTGTTTAAGTGGGAACAGACTGAAAGGTTACCCATGTTAAAGCATGTGTTAAGTTTAGATGAGGTTATGCCTGTGGGTGCAGCTGTCGATTTGGGGCAGTTATTCCTATCTGGATGGCTAAATGTCATTTGTTGAAAGTATGGAGTAGTTTTGTGTGTGTGTTCTAAGTTAATGGAGGTATTTTGAAAATGTATATATTTTTTTGTTTATGGACTTTCATTAAAGCAGAACGTCTTAAAATGTATCATGGGTTCAAATGGAGATGAAAGGAAACAACTGCATAAAAGATTAGCCTTCCACTGTGTGCATGTAAGACAAAAGTCGGGAATGCAAATTAAAAAAAAACTACCATGTATAATAAGTGGGAACAACAGATTTTTATCATAATAGTTACTCTTTCAGTAGTATCTGGGAAAGTAAGTGGCCTTACAGGTGCAGACAAAAAGGAAAGAGTTATTGAACTATACTAAGAATTGCACAGTGCAAATAACAGTGTTGCAGGAGACAGCTTTAGAAACAAGTGAGCATATGAATCTGACAAAGAAAGGATTTCAGGATGCTTATTCAGCAGAATATTGGGGACAAATGAAAAGGAGACTTCTAATACCAATTTCTAGAGGATCTCCAATAGCGATAGAAGAGGAAAAAAGACAATAATGGTAGATATGTGGTAGTAACGGGCTGTTGGCAAGGGAGGAAGATTATACGGCCATTTGTATTCCATTAAAGAATTGCTGTTATAAAGCTTAAGACAATTTTAGGACAAATGATTAGCTTTCAGCAGGAAATATTACTTATAAGTGGAGATTGGATCGGATCTTGAATTGCTTAGTGAGGATATATCAGAGGTACCTAGAAAGGGAAAATTATAACAAAAGAGAGTAGATTTCTGTTGAAATATATGAAAATATTTGGTATGGAAGATGTGAATCCAGTAGTAGGAATTTGGACAGAATTAACATATTATTCCCCAAAGTACAATAACTTTCCTAGACCAGATAGAAATGATATATCACAGGAACATGTGCATTAACTGAAAGGTTTAACACACATCTAATTTCTATTTCAAATCTTGCACTGATAAAAATGTAGGGTAATGAAATAAGAAAATGAGACACTGCACTTTCACACCTAACTGTTAAGAGAGAAATCTAAGGAATGTGTAGTAGAAATTATCTGACAGTTGTTAAGGGAGATGGAAATTTATTCAGATGGGATATCTAGTGAGTGGGATAAAAGGAAAATGGAATTTAAAAATAAGCTAGAAATAAGAGACAGAGCTGGCTAAGAAGTAATAGGACCTATTGCAGGAGTTGACAAAGGTTTAAGTATTACAGAACAAGAAGAGGAGAGACTGTAAAGTATATAAGGGAGTATCTGGATAATGTGCAAGAGTTTGTAAAGACGTCTGTTACAGTTATTTCTTGATAACTGTAGAGCACAAAAATCTTTAGCACAACAACTTGGGCAACGGACGTTAGGAAGGCGTGACTGGGTTACTGTTAGTGTGCAGTAGCCTGTCTGAACTTTATCAGCCTTGTACAGTATGTACAAAGCTTCTTTAGTGACTGTCATACTTTAAGTCGCAGCCCAGAGCCAGAGAAGCATATACAGTGAATACCAACTTTACGAAGCCCATCTGTTTTTCCTCCAGCCACTAAAATCCATGACATTTAGAATGTCAGAGGGTGCTAATTCTAAAAGGCTTGACAAAAAGCAAGAGTTATGTGCGTGACTTAATGTTACTAGAGTACTCTGACAGTTATACCTTGTCTTTCAAAACATGTAAAAATGCATATAATCATCAGATGTTAAGTTGTCAATCTCGCCTTCATTCTTGCTGGATGGGTTCGGAGCCGAACCTCGGCTCCGACTCGGCCACTTACTAAAGCTCGAGAGCTAATTTTATTGGCTCGAGGCAACCCTATATCCCATGATGCTAGGTGATAACTACCCAGATCTCGTTTGCCGCTTCGCTGACTAGGTGCGTTTTACCGGCTCTTGGTAAGTGTTGGGATTTCTTTACTTCAAAGTCACCTTTGAAACTTAGCCTTCCACTTCCTCTCTTTGTTTTAGTTAGCTAACAGTTATATACACTCCTTTTCCCGTTAGTGCTAAATTTTTTTTCCATTTTAATCCCTCCCCCTACTTTAGGCCTTAGGCCTGCTCCTTTCCTAGTTCCTGACAGGGATTCTCTGCTGTGTCTGTGGTGCGCTTGTGTATCCCTGTTTAACTAGTTTGCTTGGTTTGGGTGTGTGTGTGTGTGTGTGTGTGTGTGTGTGTGTGTGTGTGTTTTACTTGTGACTTTTCTTCGGCAGTACTATGTCGAAGGACACAAAGGTCTCAGGCTTCAACAAGTGTGACTCGTGCTGTCAGAAGATGGCTCTGACAGATGGTCACACTTCTTGTGTTTACTGCCTGGGACCCCTGCATCTGCAGGACTCTTGTTCTGTGTGCCATGCATTCAGCCCAAGAGTCCTGCAGGAGCGCAGGAACAAATTAATATTAAGGGGCTTATTAAAGGCCGAGGGCTCCCCACCTAAGTCCGTGCCGGGGAAGCCCTCGAAGCCAGCAAAACCGTCGGCTCCGAGTCCTAAGCCTTCGGCTGCTGGCTCATCTGTGGCAACATCGGCTCCAGCTGGAGCCGATGCTTCGGTGCCGCAGCTTCCAACTTCGGCTCCACTCGGCGCCGATACTGCTGAGCCTTTACTTTCACGGTCAGTTCCGGCTGGAGCCGATGTATCTTCGGCTCCTTCGGCTCCATCCATCTCCAGAAAAAGATCCAGATCTCCATCTCTGGAATCGATCCACTCGGCTCCAGGGTCGCCCTTGCTCTCGGAGCGGAGCCATCAGAGCCGTTCTTCTCGGTTGTCCAGGCTTTCCGACCATGACCTCGAGAGAGTGGTCAGTAGACTGTTAAAGTCTCAGGCAGTGGCCCAAATGCTTCGTAGCCCGTCTCACCAGACAGTGGCTATTTCAACTCTACCTGCTATTCCTCCTTCGACTCTCCCTCAGAGTTCAGAGCCGGAGCTCCTTGGAGCCGTGACTGTTGTGGCGTCTGAGCCGATACCTCCCCCTTCGGCTCAGTCGTCTTCTGCTCCGATCTCCTCCTTGATACCTTCATTGGAGAGATCCGGGCGCCTGGTCTCTCTCGCCGGCTCCGAGGGGGCGAGTGGCATCGGACCCTTGTCCGACCCCGTTCTCCCTCTCGGAGCGTCGGCGCTGATGAGCTCGGCCCCGACATCGGCTTCGGAGCCGTCCCTGTCCGTGCGGCCTGGAGTTCCTATCTCTTATCTGATAGGGGAGCCTTCAAGGTGATGAGGAGTGTACTAGCCCCAGGGCACGGTCAACAGTCAGCTCCATCAGCTCCTCCCACTACAGTGCCTGCTGATGTCTCTTCCCACTCTCTTGCTCCCGGACCCAGAGACCCAATGCCTCAGGTTTCCCCACTGGGAATATCTTCCTCTTCCGAGGCTTCTCCTGACCCTTCAGGTGAACCTCCGCGCAAGAGGACATGTAAGAGGAAGCATGTGGACTCCCCTGAGTCCATTACATCCGATACCGACTTGGATGAGTCGGAAGGATCCCCAAGGTCCCCCTCTGAGGATGTCTCCTTCTCAGACATCCTTGAAATCCTGAAACAGAGGGGGAACTGGTCTTCCCTTAATCCTTCTGAGGACGAGTCGGTTTACCTGGAGGCGTTTGGTTCTCGACCCTCCACCTCCTGGGTGTCTCTGCCTTCGACCCCTTATGGGCGTGGTGGCACGGAAGGCGTGGGCCCCCAGTTGATGGAACCCACCCCACGGAGGCCTTCTAAATTTATTACGGCTCCAGCGGATAGGCAATTTCTAACAAAAGGTGTCGGTTGATGCCATGGTGGTGGCTGCAGCCACCAAGAAGGAACTAGCGATCCTTCAGTACCTATCCATCCTCCTAACAAGGATTCTAGGACTATGGATAGGTACGGCAAGCGGATGTTTTCTTCAGCGACCTTTGCCATGCGGTCGCTGAATTACTTGTGTCACTTCACCCGCCTTCAGAGAGATGTTCTCAAAGAGTTGGGTGAAGTTTTACAGGATCCGTCAGCTGCTGGGTCCCAAGAGAAAATCAACTCACAGCTGGGAACCCTAAACTCCATTGTTAACTCCTCCATGCGGCTCATTTCCTATGCAGCTGATGGAGCGAGTAGGGCTGCAGGCACAGGTGTGGCCTTAAGGCGTCACGCCTGG
Source organism: Protopterus annectens (assembly GCF_019279795.1). Taxonomy (NCBI): domain Eukaryota; kingdom Metazoa; phylum Chordata; order Ceratodontiformes; family Protopteridae; genus Protopterus; species Protopterus annectens. Next base: position 579,916,682 of record NC_056736.1, on the reverse strand, counting down.
ATGCGGCTTTGTAATTTTGCAGACCCCTTCAAGGCGTCCTTCACTAACTCCCCCTTTGATGGTTCGACGTTGTTCGGCCCTCAAGTGAAAGACACCTTGACCAGATGCGAGCAAGATGGCAAGACTCTTTCTGCCGTAGGAGTCCATTTCTCCACCCCTTCCAGACCATATCCTAATGGTCAAAAGGGTGGAAAAATGTGGTTCCGCAAATCACAAGGAGTCACGCCTGACGCAGGAGGTCAGTTTACCCCCAGAAGCAGAGGGGGTAACAACAACAGACGCCGCCCAAGAGGCAGAGGGGGTCCGCAGAATCAGGGTAACAGAGAGTCTCTCTCTGACCAACCCTTCCAACATCCCTGAGATGTTGCCTGACTGTCCACCTTCGGAGGCAGCCAGGGGGAAGATTATCGCTGTACCCAAAAGCCTGGCTCTCCCTTACTTTAGACAAATGGGTACAGTCGGTTATATCCGAGGGTTACAAAATTCCCTTTATCCAAACCCCAACTCAACAAAAGGGATCCCTTCCAGACGTTCCACACAGTCTAAGGGAACAAGCAGTGCTAGAAATTTCAAAGCTACTAGCAAAAAGGGCCATCCAGCCAGTCCCAGCAGACCAAATAGGATCCGGAGTTTACTCAATGTTCTTTTTGGTACCAAAAAAAACAGGGGACTGGAGACCAATATTGGATCTCAGCAAACTAAACAAGTTTGTAAAAAAGACAAGATTCTGGATGGTCATGCTACAGTCCATTCTACCCTTCCTGGGCAAGGACAATTGGATGTGCTCTGGACCTTCAGGACACGTACTATCACATCAAAATTCACAGGTGCTCCAGGAGGTTTCTCCGCTTCCGGCTAGGGGCCAGTCACTACCAATTCAGAGCCCTGCCCTTTGGTCTCACTACAGCCCCCAGAGTGTTCACCAAATGTATGGCAGCGGTTATGGCTCACCTGAGGCATCAAGGATTCCAGGTGTTTCCATATCTATCATCGCCAACCACCAGGCATTAACTTCTTCAGGCCAGAGATTACACCATCCACATTTGCAGAGGGCTAGGAATCTCTATAAATTTCGAAAAGTCTGCTTTGTCGCCTTGTCAATCTATTACCTTTATAGGTGCCAACTTGGACACCGTGCAGCTTTCAGCAAAGCTAACAGATCAAAGGATTTTAGATATCCAAAATCATGTCAATGTTCTGCTTCAGAGCGACAGAATTCAGGCCAGGTATGTCCTGAAAGTATTAGGGCTCATGGCGGCCGCCAGCACACTTCTTCCTCTTGCCCGTTTTCCAATTTTTCAAAAAT